>NW_003852661.1:105902-123657 GCF_000181295.1 Otolemur garnettii | reverse complement strand
AAAAAAAAAAAAAAAATGTGAGTTCATTATCAGATAAATCTCAGAGTTCATTTAACTCACTGGCTCTCCAGTGCTGGCTGCACACTAGAATCAACAAGAGAGCCATTAAAAAAAATAATCTTAGGGGTGGCACCTGTGGCTCAAAGGAGTAGGGTGCCGGCCCCATTTACTGGAGGTGGTGGGTTCAAACCCAGCCCCAGCCAAAAATAATAATAATAATCATCTTAGGCCCCAACCCAGACCATTTACCAGAGGGCTCTAGAGTGGGCCTTAAGACTGGCATTCTTTTAGCTCCCCTTAGGATTCTCCAAGGAGCCAGGGGGAGACCCCTCAGGCAGTCCAACCTTCTCATGTTGTATGCGTCAAAGGTAAGTGGAAAGAAGAGAAGAGGGCCAGGCAGGTGGCTCACACCTGTAATCCTAGCACTCTGGGAGACTGAAGCGGGCCGACTGCCTGAGCTCACGGGTTCAAGACCAGCCTGAGCCAGAGCAAGAGACCTTGTCTCTAAAAATAGCCGGGCATTGTGCTGGGCACCTGTAGTCCCAGCTACTTGGGAGGCTGAGGCAAGAGAATCGCTTAAGCCCAAGAGTTTGAGCTGTGATGCCATGACACTACTGAGAGCCACAAAGTGAGACTCTGTCTCAAAAAAATAGAAAGAAGAGATGAGGTACCTAAAGTTACCCGACTTGATTTCCAAAGGTCTATTATATTTCCAGGAGGGGTAACTGTTTACTTTCAAGAGCTTCTTGGAGTTGGTCCTTGCTTCAGAATTTCACACTGTCACTCTACCTCAGTTTTTATCTCTTCCTTCATTTTTCCTTTCATTCCTTAAGCATGTACTTTGTGTCCAGAGCTGCTAAGTAAGGTGGAAAATATCACAACAGCAGAAGACACAGAATATCTGTCCTAAGAATTTACAATGTATTCTTTCCTTGGAATATTTGTTTCAATAATCTACAGCTAACTTCAAACAATCTTAGCCCAAGGACAAAAACGGAGGGAGAGAGACAAAGCTTGCTGGGTAGACGACCCTAAACACACCTGCTGAGTGCCCACCGTGACCCAAACACACCTGCTGAGTGCCCACCGTGACCCAAACACACCTGCTGAGTGCCCACCGTGACCCAAACACACCTGCTGGGTGCCCACCGGGCAGATGCAAAAATGAACAGGCAGGCTGTGCCTCAGAGACCGGGAGGGGGTCCACTCACCCTCCCACACCACTCCTACAGCAACAGGAGCCGTGTTCTGAATGTCCACACAATGAGATCGTTCTCCATGTCTAAAACCTCTCAGTGGTTCCCTCCTTGGCCTCAGAATGAAAGTCAAACTGTAAAATGGCCCACAAGGCAGCCAACCATCGGACCCCTGCCTGGCTCTCCGGCCTGATATCAGATTTCTCTCTCACAGCTTATTTTATTTTTAATTTTTTAAATTTCTTATATGATGTTTAGAGTTTTTTTTTGAGACAGAGTCTCACTATGTCACTCTCGGTAGGATGCTATGGCTTGTCACCCTTGGTAGGGTGATGTGGTGTCACAGCTCACAGCAACCTCAAACTCTTGGGCTTAAGCTATTTCTTGCCTCAGCCTGCCAAGTAGCTGGGACTACAGGCGCCTTCCACTATGCCCGGCTATTTTTTTTTTTTTAATTTTATAGTTGTCATTGCTGGTAAGCTGGCCCTGGCTGGGTTTGAACCGGCCAGCCTTGGTGCGTGTAGTCCCAGCTGTGAGCTGTGACAAGCCATAGCATCCTACCGAGAGTGACATAGTGAGACTCTGTCTCAAAAAAATTTTTTCTTTTAATAAAAAAAATAGGCCATGGCTCGGTGCCCATAGCACAGTGGTTATGGCGCCAGCCACATACACACAGGGAGCCGGGCTCGAACCCAGTGCAGGCCAGCTAAACGACAAAACCACAACACCCATCTCTTTTTAGAGTGCTGGGATTACAGGCATGAGCCACGGCGCCCAGCCTAATATTTTACTTCTTAATGTGCCAGCTAGACACATGAATGCATGTTGATCATACATTATATTTAGTTCATATATATATATGTACATATTTATTTATTTTGAGACAGAGTCATTCTACAAATATAACTATTTTTCTAAGGAAGTGTAAAGGAATCATTTGCTCTGGAAATACACTCAAGAATGGAACTGCTGGTCTTAGGGCATGAACATCTTCAAATTTACTTGTTTTGCTAGAGTGCTCTTCACAGGATTATTTTACTTTATGCAGTTTAGTCCCTCATTCCCAAAAGGAAGGAACTGAAGGCATCTCTGCCCTTCAAGGGGAAAGAAACACGTCAGGAACTGGACAAATTCAAAGACATTGTATTAAGCTACTAAAGGACATTTTCACCAAGATGAGCAAGGGGTTAGGGATGTGGTCCCTGGCAGGTGCAGTCTTTCTGGGCATGCTCTGTCTGCCACCGACTGATGAGGTAAAGCAGGTGACAGGTCACTGCCCCTTTCTCTCTGGTGCACATTTCTTCCTGAAGGAGGCACAGTTTGCACCAATTTGGACTTCTGGCACTCTGGGAGCCTGAGGCAGGTAGATTGCTTGAACTCAGGAGTATGAGACCAGCCTAAGCAAGAGCAAGACTGTGTCTCTACTAAAAATGGACAAACCAGCTGGACATTGTGGTGGTCACCTGTATTCCCAGCTACTGGGGAGGCTGAGAGAAGAGGATCCCTTGAGCTCAAGAGACAGAGATTACTATGAGCTATGATGACACTATGGCCCTCTACCCAGGGTGACAGAGTAAGACTATGCTTCAAAAAAAAAAAGCTGGTGGTGCCCGTAGCTCAGTGGGTAGGGCACTGGCCACATACACCCAGGCTGGTGGGTTCAAACCCGGCCTGGGCCAGCTAAACAACAGTGACAACTGCAACAACAACAAAAAAAAATAGCTGGGCATTGTGGCAGGTGCCTGTAGTCCCAGCTACTTGGGAGGCTGAGACAAAGAGAATCTCTTAACCCCAGGAGTTTGATGATGTGATTAGGTTGCTATGAGCTGTGATATCAGAGCACTCTACTGAGGGCGGGCGACATAGTGAGCCTCTGTCTCAAAAACATAAATAAATAAATAAATAAAAGCTGCCCTACCCTAAACAAAAGAAATTCATCACTTGGTCTAGTGCGCCAGGAGTCTACAGGAATACCGGCCAAACCAAAAAGTGGAAAAGTAAATTCATTTTGTGTAACTGTTCCCAGCCACACACTTCCCTCAGAAATCAGCCAAGGAGGGGTACCTGGCCAAGGAACAGGCCCCCACTTTTCCTGTACTTCATGTTCAATTAGGACCCATCACAGCAAACATTCTCAATGACATAACTCATACAGAAAAGCTTCACTGTGCTCAGGTTACAGTCGGAGAAAAACAGATTCAGACGGGTTCCATGGGGCCCCACAGTCACACTGTTAGTGAACGGCAGAGGAAGCCAGGCTCTCCCCTATCAGAAGACTAGATCAAAGGGTTAAAACCTGCTTAAAGAAAGGGATCTGGGGACACTTCCTCTCCTCCCTGGAAGAAAGTCTCAGATCAGCAGAATGTTGTCACCAACGCCTACTGGAAGAGACCAGGGCCCAGAGGAGGGGATTGTTCTGCCTACAGTCATCCAGGAGCAGAGGCAACACCCAGAGTCCCCGTGGTCCCTGCTTTCACTAAACACCTGCTGGCCTCCTACAGTACAGGACCCAGGTCAGCAGGGAGGCCAGCCCCCGCCATTGGTGTCTTCCTACCTCGCGTACATCTGTTTCCTTCCTCTCTTTCCCCCATATCACATTCTCTTCACCCTCCTTCATCGCGCCATTATGATTTCATGACAGAGCTTATATTAAAAAAACTCCTTCATAGCTTCCTTACACCTCACCTTGCTGGCAGAAAAGAAGGAGCCTCCCCTGATCTTTCTCCTTCCAGCAGTAACACGGCTTCCCTGTACATCGTGGGGAAGCCAGGTGCCCAAAGAGCCAGGCACAGAAAATCTAATCAAGTGTCTGATAGCCTAATCAAATTCAGACCTTTTTCACGTCCCATAATGGACTTGAAAGCAATTAGAAATCTGAAATAAGTGAGAATCAGAAGTGCGGGACCACTAAGCCCCATTCACAGATGGACAGAATTCCTCCAGTGAGCTCATATTTGCATTCTAAAACAGCACAAGTAAGTAAGCTGTCCTGCAACCATAAAGTATAACCATCTTCTATAAAAAGGACTCACAAATTGAGTGTGGAGATTTAAAGTTACAGGAATGCACTTCTCTTGGCTCCAAACCATAATGACCTCATCTATAATGGAAGAGCAGGAGAGGAGTGAGCGGGTGGGAAGGGGGGGCAGAAGCGGGGGAGGCTGGGAGTCCCAACAAGGAAAGGAAGGAGGAAAAATACTTGGAACTCACAAGAAGACATCAAAGGCCTCCAAACAATTTTTGTTATGTCTGGCTCCACAGTCACATCTGCATTTCACCACGGGATCCCAGTTCATGCAACTTCTGAACAGAGGAAATGTCCACACCACGACACCCGCTCCTGTCTCAGGGAAGTGGCCAGAAATGTGTACCTGACCAGGGGACATATCCTGCCACAGCTTTCAAACGGAACCTCCAGTGACGTGAACTTCAATGCAGGATACGATCCAACTCCAAGATGTATCCCACCCAGGGCGGCTTCCCACTGTGGGAGCCAGAGGGCCAGAAAGCTCAGCAAACACGCACGAGGATCGTGGGGGCAGGGGTGGGCAAGCCGGTAGAGACAGGCTCGGGGAGGTCACTTCCAACCACAGTACTGTTCGGACATATTCCACAAGTTTAAGAATCAAAGCAATAGAGAAGATTGTAAGGAACTTGGTTTCCTCCTTTCTTCCAAGAAATTTAAAATCCATCTTACCCTTCACTCCACACTGAAAACACATGCTTCCCAGTGAAACTACCCGCTTTTTTTATTTTTTAATTCATGTATCATTCAGTAACCTCTTCAGTTGTTCACCAAAATCCACAGGTCAAGCGCAAGAAATTTCAATTTTTTCATTTTTTTGGAGATAGGGTTTCATTATGTCGTCCTCGGTAGAGTGCTATAGCATCACAGTTCACAGCAACCTCCAACTCTTGGGCTTAAGACATTATCTTGCCTCAGCCTCCCAAGTACCCGGGACTATGGGCACCCACCGCAACCCCCAGCTATTTTTTGGTTATAGTTGTCATTGTTATTTGGCAGGCCTGAGCTGGGCTCAAACCTGCCAGCTCCAGTATACGTGGCTGCCCTAGCTGCTGAGCTACAGGTGCCAAGCCCAATTTTGTTTTTTTGGAGGGTGGGGGGACAGAGTTTCAACTATCACCCTAGATAGAGTGTCAAAGTGTCTTCACAACTGACAACAACCTCAAACTCTTGGGCTTGAGCAATCCTCTTGCCTCAGCCTCCTGAGTAGCTGAGACTACAGGATTGCACCACTGCGCCTGGTTAGTTTTTTGATTTTTTTTTTTCGTACAGACATGGTCTCTTGCGCAGGCTAATTTCAAAGTCCACCTGACTCAGCCCCCAAGAGTGCCAGGATGACAGGCAGGGGCCACCATTCCCACACCCTCTTTCTCCTCCCCAGACCGCATCAGGGACTCATGCCTGACAAAATGCCATCCCCACCCCCCACCCCCCAACACTCTCAGCTCCCGGAGGGCAGGGACATTGTATGCTCTGTAGTTAACAGTGCCTGGCAGACATCAAAGTTTGCCACTGTCAAACATCCTAAGGCAATTTCTCTCTAGTTGGGGAGTCTGACAACACAGAACCAGAAATAAAATGGGAAAGTGTTGAAATAAGAGTTGTGAGGGCGGAGGTGGGGTTGCCTGCGGCTGGATGGACTGGTCTGGAGCCACTTCGCTCTTCATTAAAAAAAAATAGACAGGGGGGCAACAAATTTGTGCTGCTAGGTTGCATCTTGTCAGCTAAACACAGGATACAGTTTTACACCTAAAAGACTTCTAGGGAGTACAGCTACTTTGCGGAGATTTTTAAATCCATCACCTCTGCAACCTATAAATACCTGGCAGAGAATTACTTCCAGCACGTCTATAAAAATCCTAGAAATCTGAAAAGAAATATTCATTTATGCTACATCCTCAAACCTGGTGCATGGGCTACCCAATTTCTATTTCTAAAGCATTTTAACTTATATTGGAAACAAGGTTCTTTACATAGTGAGTAGCAACAGCCTCAGTGAGATGTTTGATCCGTCTCCATATTTCTTTTTTTTTTTTTTTTTTAAGAGACAGAGTCTCGCTTTATTGCCTTTGGTAGAGCGCTATAGCATCACAGCTCACAGCAACCTCCAACTCCTGGGCTTAGGCAAT
Source organism: Otolemur garnettii (assembly GCF_000181295.1). Lineage (NCBI taxonomy): Eukaryota > Metazoa > Chordata > Mammalia > Primates > Galagidae > Otolemur > Otolemur garnettii. Next base: position 117,307 of record NW_003852661.1, on the reverse strand, counting down.
TCTCTTGCCTCAGCCTCCCAAGTAACTGGGACTACAGGCGCCCACCACAATGCCTGGCTATTTTTTTGTTGTAGTTTGGCCGGGGCCAGGTTTGGTATACGGGGCCACCTTTGGTATATGGGGCCAGCGCCCTACTCACTGAGCCACAGGAGCCACCTATCTCCATATTTCTATAATTCAAAATTTAGCCATCAGTGCATCATTTAATGCTAGTAAGCATAAGTAACTTGATTTTGAAGACCTTACATCCTGATATACATATATTCAAAACTCATCGTGACTAAAGAGCCAAATGTTCAAAAATAGAAGATGTAGTGGCATAGATTATTTCCTCACAAGGAAGGCAACTAACTAAAGGATATTAGCATTTTCTCTTTGCCCACAGGATTATTTCTTACTTGTAGTAGGTGCTCAGTAACTATTTGTTAAATTAATGAATACTGGGCCATGCCCGTGGCTCAGTGAGTAGGGCACCGGCCCCAGCCCTGGCCAAACTGCAACAAAAAATAGCCAGGCGTTGTGGTGAGCCCCTGTAGACCCAGTGACTTGGGAGGCTAAGGCAAGAGAATCCCTTAAGCCCAAGGGCTGGAGGTTGCTGTGAGCTGTGACGCCACAGCACTCTACCAAGGGCAACAAAGTGAGACTCTGTCTCAAAAAAAAAAAAACAACTGAGGCCCAGACTTAAATTTGAAATATGAAAGAGGAAAAAAACAAGTGCAGGCAAGTGAAAACAGTGGTTCACATCCTGTCTTGTAAAAGGCTGGTTCAGACTGCACCTTGGGTATTTTTGTTTGTTTTTAAGACAGAGTCTCAAGCTGTCGCCCTTGGAGAGTGCCATGGTGTCAGAGCTCACAGCAACCTCAGACTCTTGGGCTCAAGCAATCCCTTTGCCTCAGCCTCCCAAGTAGCTGAGACTACAGGTGCCTGCCACAACGCCCAGCTGTTTTGAGAGACAGGGCTCCTCTTTCTCAGGCTAGGCTCAAACTCCTGAGGTCAGGCAATCCATCTTGGTCTCCCAGAGTGCTAGTGATATAGGGTTTTCCCATTAAGGCCAAACAGGAGACCCCAGTTTTCCTAGGCCATGGCAATTTCACGAAGGGAGCACCCAGACATTTTGCCCTGAGCTAGAGGGACTGCATTCGTTCTTCAATAACGCTCATTAATTAACACTGAAAAAGTTTTTCCATCTACCAAGTCCTGGCCAAATATAATTCACAACACTTTATACCCTCGGCCGGGCATGGTGGCTCATGCCTATTGTCCCAGCACTGTGGGAGGCCGAGGCGGGTGGATCACCTGTGCTCAGAGATTTGAGACCAGCATGAGCCAGAGTGAGAGCCTGAGTGAGACCCCATCTCTACCAAAAATTGCCAGGCATTCTGGCAGGCGCCTGTAATTCCAGCTACTTGGGTAGCTGAGGCTAGAGAATCACTTAAAAAACCCAGGGACCCAGGGGTTGGCAGAGGTTGCTGTGAGCTATGATTCCACAGTGCTCTACTGAAGGACATGAAGTGAGACTTTGTCTCCATTAAAAAAAAAAAAAGACTTTATACTCCTAGACAAAGGACCTATGTGGGGTATCCCCACTTGGGTCTTTCCCTCTGTTTTTTGTTTCTTGAGACAGTCTCACTTTGTCACCCTCAGTAGAGGGCCGTGGCATCACAGCTCACAACAACCTCAAACTCTTGGGCTCAAAAAATTCTCTTGCCTCAGCTTCCCAAGTAGCTGGGACTATAGGCACCCACCACAATGCCTGGCTATTTTTTGGTTATAGTTGTTTTTTCAGGAGGTCCCAGCTGGATTTAAACCCTCCAACCCCAGTGTATGTGGCCAGCGCCCCAACCACTGAGCTACGGGCACCGAGCCTTAGGTCTTTCCCTCTGCCAGAAGCCCTACTGCTTTTTTCTCCTTCTATATTATTTTTTGTCTAATAAAATCCTATCTTACCCTTGATCTGTGGTCCATGGGTTCATTCTTCAAATCCCCGGACCAAGGACCTACTGAAGAAAGAAATTCTGCTAACGCTAAGATTACAGGCACGAGCCACTGCACAGGTGCATGGCCTAAATTTAAATAGCCGTATGTGACTAGTACCCACCAAATTGGGCAATGTAGCCATGGCTCAGCATTGTACAATACTGTAAAAGCTACTGCAATGATGAAAATGCTTCAGAAGGGGCTAGCGAGCACCTAAAATGTGGCTAATGTGAATGAAGAACTGGATTTTTTTCCATGTATTTCTCTTCTCTGTTTTTTTGTTCATTTTTTTTTAAAGAGGTAGGGTCTTGACCACATAAATATTTTACATAACACATAATAACACAAAACAGGCCCAGGCAGGTAGATTGCTTGAACTCACAAGTTCGAGACCAGCCTGAGCAAAAGGGAAACCCCGTCTCTACTAAAAATAGAAAAACTGAAGCAAGAGGGTCACTTGAGCCCGAGAGTTGGAAGCTGCTGTAGCTACGATGCCACTCTACTGAGGGCAACAAAATGGGACTCTGTCTCAGAAAAAAAGAAAAGAATGAAAGAAATTATACTAAGGCCAGGCGAGGTGGCACACGCCTGTCATCCTAGCACCCTGAGAGGCCGAGGTGGGTGGATTGCTTGAGCTCAGGAGTTGGAGACCAGCATGAGCAAAAGTGAGACCAAGATCAGCCTGAGCAAGAGTAAGGCAAGAGAACCACGTGAGCCTAAGAGTTGGAGGTTGCTGTTAGCTATGACGTCACCGTACTCTACAGAGGGCAACAAAATGAGACTCTGCCTCACAAGAAAAAAAGAAATGATAATGATATATTGATTTTTGGTACAGGAAAAAGAAAATGAAGATGTAAGATTGAAGAGGCTGAGATAAAAACCCTATAGTTACGAATTTTATTGAACGTTAGAATTAACTAATGAATATTTTATAGTTAAATATTATATATATACACATATATATATATCTCCTATCTCTGTCCATGGAAAGAAACAATGACCAGCCCATTAATTATGAACCCTAAAATGTAGAGTATAGCAACAAATACTGTCTTCCACAAAAAAAGAATTAAGGCTTTTTGGAGAATGGCCAAATTCAGACCTGAGGCATGAAACATACAAAATAAGCCTGGAACTTCTTGTCCTACCAGATGGCAAGAAAACTACCAAAGACCACTGGAACAATAACACACACAACAAAATTATCAAGAGTAACTACAACAGACTGAAACACCTGAAGTATGTTCAATCTATAAGTTAACAGCAATGCTAAAAAAAGTTTTGTTTTTTTTTAATTCACTCATCTTGGCCCAGCGCCCGAGCTCAGTGGGTAGGGCATCAGCCACATACACCGGGCTGGGGGATTTAAACCCAGCCCAGGCCTGTTAAAACAACAATGACAACAGCAACAATAACAACAAAAAAAAAATAGCTGGGCATCGCGGCGGGCGCCTATAGTCCCAGCTACTTGGGAGGCTAAGGCAAAAGAATCTCTTAAGCCTGAGAGTTTGAGGTTGCTGTGAGCTGTGACACCACTCTACTGAGCATGACATAGTGAGACTCTGTCTCAAAAAATATACAAAATAAAACAAAAATTAATAATGGCTCAGCGCCTGTAGCTCAGCAGCTAGGGCACCAGCCACATACGCCTGAGCTGGAGGTCTTGAATTCAGCCCATGCCTGCCAAACAACAATGACAAGTACAACCAAAAAATAGCCGAGCATTGTGGCTGATGCCTGTAGTCCCAGCTACTTGGGAGGCTGAGGCAAGAGAATCACTTGAGCCCAAGAGTTGGACGTTGCTGTGAGCTGGGATACCACAGCACTCTACCCAGGGTGACAGCTTGAGACTCTGTCTCAAAAAAAATAAATAAATAAAACTAATAATAATAAATAAATAAGTAAATAAATAAATTCGCTTGTCTTCTCACTGAAATATGCTAGGGAATCACCTCATTATTTTGAAAACTGGTAAATAAAGGGAAGGAGGCAATATTTATCTTGCCCTTCCTATACAAATCAGAGCGCTGACAAAGCCCAAACAACATAGAGAAACCCCATCTCCACAAAACAGTAAGAAAGACTGGCCAGGTGTAGTGGCAGGTGCCTACAGTACCAGCTATTTGGGAGGACGAGGCAAGAGGATCAGTTGAGCCCAAGAGCCCAAGGCTGGGCAGCGCCTGTGGCTCAGTGGGTAGGGCACCAACCTCATACAACCTCAACCTCAACCTCTACTCAAAAAAAAGCCAGGTGTTGTGGCAGGCGCCTATAGTCCCAGCTACTAGGAGGCTGAAGCAAGAGAATCGCCTAAGCCCAGGAGTTGGAGGTTGCTGTGAGCTGTGATGCGACAGCACTCTACCAAGGGCGACAAAATGAGACTCTATCTCTAAAAAAAAAAAAAAAAGAGCTCAAGGTTGCAGTGAACTATAATCATACTAATGTACTATGTCCTGGGCAACAGAGGTAGACCATGTCTCTAAAAATAAAATAAAATAAAAGAGCTGAAGGTGGCTCAGCACTGTGGCTCAGTGAGAAGGGTACCAGCCACATACACCGAAGCTGGCAGGTTTGAGTCTAGCCAGGGCCTACTGGACAACAATGACAACTGCAACCAAAAAATAGCTGGGTGTTGTGGTAGGCACCTGTAGTCCCAGCTGCTTGGGAGGCTGAGGCAAGAGAGTTACTTATGCCTAGGAGTTTGAGGTTGCTGTGAGCTGTGACACCATAGCACTCTACCAAGGGCAACATGAGACTTTGTCTCAAAAGAAAAAAAAGAGCTGAAGGTAAGTTTGGCTTTACAAAACTATTAGAGATAATAAATGATGATAGACTGATAGAAATAAAGTATTACTTGGCAAGCCCTAATAAAATAATGGACCTAAACAATAAACATCAATAGCTTCTAACATGACACAAAGAGACAAGCAAATGTTACACGCCTCATGCTATGGTTTGAACATTTGTCCCCTCTGAAACTCCTACTGCAACTTAATCACCAATGTAACAGTATTAAGAGGTGGGGCCTTTAAGAAGTGATTGGGTCATGAGCCCTCAGGAAAGTGCTAATCCATTCATTGGATTAACGGATTATCACCGACTGGCTCTGTCATAAAAGCTGGTCTGGCCTTCAGTGCACCCTCCTGCCCTATGACATGCAGCAAGAGCCCTGGCCAGAGCTAACAAGAGGAGGCTGCCCCCGCTCAGACTTCCCAGCCTCAGAACTGTAAGGAATAGACCCCTTTTTATAAAGGGTTCTTCATAAAAACTCCTTTATAAATAAGTCTCAGGTATCCTGGTAAAAGCAACAGAAAATGCACACACAGAGTCCTGATGGCAGTATATAATAACCTATGAAATATTCTCTCCAAAAGCTAGGGCCATAAGGGGTTTTAGTCTGGAGTATATGGACTAGACTCTGAAAATATGAATATTCTGGGGCCTACGAAGTTCTGTAGAAAAAAAATGCAGCTGATTTCCAGTAATTTAACTGAAATTTAACAATCCCTTCAATTATAAATATAGGCAACAAACTATGGTACTATTAGCAATGCCTATGACTACTGCCAAAAGAAATTTCAAAATAAAATTTATATTCATCCCTATTCCAAAGGCCCATTGTGAGGTTTTATTATTTAATGCACCTTTAAAGAAAAGCAGCATATATATTAATATATCATAATTTGCTTAATAATTTGATAACTAATTCTACAATGTACATACACAGGCTACCCCAAAACAGATATACCTTTTAAGAAAGAAAAAAATTATATTAAAGCTGTTATATTCAATACATATCAATAGCAAAAGACAAATATAAGTCACATTTGACTTCTGCAATTGCAAGACGTGTTACAAATATCATACTACACATTGCTACTATAACTAGGGTGACCAGACGTCCCACTTTTCAAGAATTTGTCCCATGTCCCGTGGCATTTTTAAAAAGTCCCAATTTTTGGAAAGAATGGATGGAATATACGGTTTTCGGCTGCCATGTGGCTATTTCGCCAGAATATGAGTTTTATATTATTTTTCTTAGTTTTATAATGTTAAACTGTAATAATAACAAATAATTGGCTCGGCGCCTGTGGCTCAAGCGGCTAAGGCACCAGCCACATACACCTAAGGTGGCGGGTTCGAATCCAGCCCGGCCGCCAAACAACAATAAAATGGCTGCAACCAAAAAATAGCCGGGCGATGTGGCGGGCGCCTGTGGTCCCAGCTACTTGGGAGGCTGAGACAGGAGACTCACTTGAGCCCAGCAGTTGGAGGTTGCTGTGAGCAGTGAAGCCATGGCACTCTACCCAGAGGGACAGCTTGAGGCTCTGTCTCAAAAAATAAATAAATAAATAAATAAATCTAATAACAAATAATTGCTAAGAAGTGATTATCGAGAACCGCTTATCGAAGTTTGCATTGTTGTCAGGCCCCGCCCCCGACCCGCCCCACCCCCCACCCCACCCCACCCCCATGTTGTCCCACCTTACCGATGTTAAAATCTGGTCACCCTAACTATAACTCAATTCAACTTCGAAAAGTGATACACAGGTATCATTGCTTAAAAAGTGTATACATTTTTGGCATCCCCAGTATATTTTAAAACAATATGTTATATGTGATAAATACATACAACCTTTATTGGTCAGTTAAACAATAATTTTTTTTTTTTTTGCAGTTTTTGGCTGGGGCTGGGTTTGAACCCACCACCTCCAGTATATGGGGCCGGCACCCTACTCCTTTGAGCCACAGACACCGCCCTACAACAAATTTTTATAATCAATAAATCTAAAAACTTTCTATTGAAGGACTAAGGTATAAAAAATATCTATTTTTGCTGGGCACGGTGGCTCACGCCTGTAATCCCAGCACTGTAGGAGGCTGAGGAGGGAAAATTGCTTGAATAAGGAGTTTGAGACTTGCCTGAGTGAGAGTGAGACCCCAACTCCTAAAAAAAATGAAAAACCCAGCCAGGCGCCATAGCAAGAGCCTGTAATCCCAGTGGCTTCCAGAGGCTGAGGTAGCAGGATGCCCACAGCCCATGTGTGAGGTTGCAGTGAGTAATGATGCCATTACACTCTGCTTAGGGCACAGGGTGGGATCTGTCTCAACAACAAAAAAATGCATATATTTTTCATTATATTTCAATATACTTAATTTTATGGATTTGAAAACATTATCCTATGAAGGAACTGCTGTAAACCCACCAGAAAGACTCAATCAGCCAAAATTTAAAAATGGGTAAAACTCTACATGACAAATGGACTGTTTCATTAAAAATAAATTGCGAGGGCAGTGCCTGTGGCTTAAAGGAGTAGGGCGCTGGCCCCACATACCAGAGATGGTGGGTTCAAACCTGGCCCCGGCCAAAAACTGCAAAAAAATAAAATAAAATAATAAAATAAATTGCAAGCAAAAAATGAGGAAAGTACAGCAGAGCTATTCACCCGTGGGAGAACAAAAAGAAAAATTTAAAAAACAGAGTAAAAAAGCCGACAGAGAGAAAGATACGTAAATATAACAATCCATTGATATGTATGACCGTAACTGCATCTTGATTTGAACGAAATATTTTTTAAATTATTAGATAATTGAAGAAATTTTGATATGAACTAAATATTTGACATTAAAGAGTTATAGTCAATTTTTAGATGGAATGATGCTATTATGATTAAGTCTTTACATTCTTATCTCTTGGAGATTAATATTAAAATATTTCTGCATGAAACCATATGATGCCTGAAATTTACTAAGATCATCCAGAAGGAAGTGGAAGTGAATAAAAGAACCAAGATGAGTTGATATTTATTGAAACTGGTGATGGGTAGATCGCAGTACAGAATAGTCTCTAATTTTATTTGAATGTTCCATAATAAAATGTCAAGCCTGACAGAAACCCTCCATTTGCTCTTGATAAAGCTGTTCAGACAAACCAAAACATCACATATATTTGCTTTCAGCTCTAATTATACCAACCAAGAGTGGTAACACTCATTTTCTCTCGCTAATCAGAAGTTTTAGACTATGATTACTTACAAGAGAGAAAGAAAAAATAAATTAATTCATAATTTCTTAACAAATTCAATTGGGAAAGAAGGGTGTCAAAATCTTTCAAAACGTACGAATACTGACAAGAATAAAAGAGGCTGATGATGGAGGAAAAACCTAAAGATTGTTGCTCTGATAGAAATGACTCACATTGTATCTAGCGAGTGTATGGATTTGGCTCCCCAGGGAAACGGTAAGCGCCTAACAGGCTGAAACAATGTTATTTTTGTCTTGGTTTATGCAGTGTATGAACGCTGGCTGGCGAATTGCTGCAAAGGTAAACAACACGGCCACAGAAAGCACAGAAAGCTTGTCTGAAACCGCCTGCAACAAGCAAGAGTGAAGAAATTGTAAGAAGAAATCATTCTACCACTTAACCGGAAACGGAAACGTCAGAAAGCATTCAACTTAAAAATGTGAAGTAAGTTGCAATGCTTGTTGAAAAGGCATGGCAGTGATCGGCTCTGCTGGGCAATATAAATGCTAGAAAAAGAGAACTCGGCAGGTTATCACATTTTCTCCAGCCTCATGAAGGAGCAAGTCTCCTAACCTATTAATAAGACAATCTCATCCGGTTGCAAGGCAGAAACAATAGATCATGAAATTGGGGGACATGTAATTCTTCTGCCCTTTATCTAGACTCACCAAGCGGCCAGGTATGGGGCTCACGCCTGTTGTCCCAGCACTGTGGGAGGCCGAGGCAGGTGGAGCGTCTGTGCTCAGAGGTTCGAGACCATCATGAACCAGAGTGAGAGCCCAAGTGAGACCCCATCTCTACCAAAAATTGCTGGGCCTGTAATCCCAGCTACTTGGGAGGCTGAGGCTAGAGAATCCCTTAAACCCAGGGACTGACGGATTGGCAGAGGTTGCTGTGAGCTATGATTTCACAGTACTCTACTGAAGGATGCAAAGTGAGACTCTGTCTCCATTAAAAAAAAAAATAGACTCACCAAGCAACCTCAGCTCTTTCATTTCTGATGTAGATTTTTCAGATGGTGTGGTCTTATTGTGACCAGCTGTCAACAGCTGTGACAATTCTCATTATAAATTAGCACATTTATTTTCAAATATAAGTGTGAGTTTGAACTGCAAGAGCCACTTTCTTTTTTTTTTTTTTTTTTTTCCAGAGATAAAGTCTCACTATGTCGCCCTTGGTAGAGTGCCTTGACATCACAGTTCACAGCAACCTCAAACTCTTGGGCTTAAGCGATTCTCTTGCCTCAGCCTCCTAAGTAGCTGGGACTACAGGCGCCCACCACAAAGACGAGCTATTTGGGGGAGTTTTGTTGTCATTGCAGTTTAGTAGGCCCTGGTCAGGTTCGAACCCACCAGCCTCAGAGCATGTGGCTGGTACCCTAACCACTGAGAAACAGGCGCCCAGCCAATAGCCACTTTCTCCAGAGACTGATCACTCCTAAATGAACCAGATATACAGAACTAGAACACTCCAGCAAGGAACAGGAATCCACGTGTTCAGAGGTCAGGCTTCTTATCCACAGCTCTCGGAACGTGTGCATGAAGTTTTGCCAATATCAGTCAGGCTATTCAATGAAGCAATAAAGCAAACCTTTCTAAAGATTGCCCCATATGTGATAATACATTTCCTTATATGCGTGAATACAAAAATAATAATACATCAGGACATTTCTGAAATTGGCAAAGTGCGTATTCCTCTTCACATTATGTCACATTGTACTCCCTAGACTAGAGGAGCAGGGGAAGGTGAACCAATTTTGCAGTATTTTATAACAATACAACAGAAGTTTAAAGAAGAACAAGCTTAGTGTGAGTCTAGATCCAGCAAATAAGCCACTAGATTACAACAGTCACTTTATTGCAACTCAAGATATTTTCAGGCAAGACCCCCTAGGCATTCCCAACTCAGTCCTTCCTGGAACTGTTTCATTCTGTTCTGAATCTGCAGGAACAAGAGAGGGTCTAGGAGGACAATGGTTTTCAATCTTCCTAATGCCGCAATCCTTTAGTACAGTTCCTGTGGGTTGCAACAGCAGAACCGCTGGTCTAGAGCCAAGAGAGACTAGTGGGAAGGATAAGAAGTCAATCACTTAATGAATTGACTTAAGGGTCAAATTGTTTGATTAACTAAATCTTAAAAGAATCAGAAAATCTATGTGGGATTATGGGATTTTGTTGCTATTTCTTTCCTTAACGATTTTGTACATATGGTTTTCTAACAATGAAAAACCTACTTTAAAAGCCTACATTTTGGCTGGGTGTGGTGTTTCACTCCTATAATCCTAGCATTCTGGTAAGCCAAGGCAGATGGATCTCCTGAGCTTAGGAGGTCAAGACCAGCCTGAATAAGAGTGACCCTGTCTCTACTAAAAATAGAAAAACTGGCCAGCCACAGTGGCTCACACCTGTAATCCCAGCACACTGGAAGGCCGAGGTGGGCAGACTGCTTAAGCTCACAAGTTTGAGACCAGCCTGAGCTAGAGACCCCATCTCTAAAAATAACTGGGTGCTGTGGTGGGTGCCTATAGTCTCACCTATTTGGAAGGCTGAGGCTGAGGCCCAAGAGTCTAAGGTCACTGTGAGCTATGACACCACAGCACTCCACAGGGGACGATAATGTGAGATTCTGTACTGCTTATTAAAAAATAAAAATAGAAAAACTAGCAGGCATTGTTTCAGGCACCTGTAGTACCACCTATTAAGAGGCTGAGGCAAAAGGATCTCTTGAGCTCAAGAATTTGAGGCTGCTGTGAGCTATGGCACCAGGGCACTCTACCCAGGTGACAGAATGGGACTCGGTCTCAAAAATAAAAATAAAAACGAAGGCCAGGCGTGGTGGCTCACGCCTGTAATCCTAGCACTCCAGGAGGCCAAGGCGTGTGGATAGCTTGAGCTCACGGGTTCAAGACCAGCCTGACCAAAAAGCAAGACCCCCATCTCTACTAAATATAGAAAAACTGAGGCAAGAGGATTGCTTGAGCCCAAGAGTTGGAGGTTACTGTAAGCTATGATGCCATGGCCCTCTACCCAGGGTGACAGCTTGAAACTCTGTCTCAAAATAAATAAATAAATAAATAATAAATAAAAACCAAATAAAATAAAATAAAATTTACATGCTTAGGCTGGGCACAGTGGCCCATTTCTGTAATCCTAGCACTCTGGGAGGCTGAAGAAAGAAGATCCCTTGGCTCGGCACCAGCCACATGCACCAAGGCTGATGGGTTGGAACATGGCCTGGGCCAGATAGACAACAATGACAACTGCAACAAAAAAATAGCTGGGCGGTGGGCAGTGCCTGTGGCTCAGTGAGTACGGCGCCAGCCCCATATACCAAGGGTGGCGGGTTGAAACCTGGCCCCGGCCAAACTGCAACTAAAAAATAGCCAGGCATTGTGGCAGCACCTGTA
>NW_003852661.1:102060-105557 GCF_000181295.1 Otolemur garnettii | reverse complement strand
ACAGGTGCTTGCCACAATGCCCGGCTATTTTTTGTTGCAGTTTGGCCAGGGCCGGGTTTGAACCCGCCACCCTCAGTATATGAGGCTGGCACCCTACCCACTGGGCCACAGGTGACACCTAGAGAATCTCTTAAGCCCAAGAGTTTGAGGTTGCTGTGAGCTATGACGCCATAGCACTTTACCAAGGGCCACACAGTGAGACTCTGTCTGGAAAAAAAAAAAGAGAGAGAGAGAAAGAGAGGATCTCTCGAGGCCAGGCGTTCAAGACCAGCCTAGGCAATAGCAAGACCCTGTCTCTAACAACAACAACAAAAAAAATTAGCTATGCATGATGGCAAGGACCTGTAGTCTCAGCTCCTTAGGAGGCTGATGTAGGAGGGTTGCTTGAGACCAGGAGTTTGACTGAGTTTACAGTGAGCTCTGATCGTGCCTCTGCATGTTAGCCTGGGCAACAGAGCAAGACCTTGTCTGGGAAAAAAACAAAATGCATTGTCTTTCTTTAAAGAATCAGGTAAGTGAAGGGACTACGAGAAAACACATTCCTTGAGTCTTCATGGTGAATCCTCAGGCTAATTAGATTTCACAGACCTCTCTCACTTCTGTTTCTCCCCCGACCTCCTTCTGCCCTGTTGTCCTCTGTAGACAATTCAAGGTTTCCAAACTGCTGACTTAAAGCTCTCTGGACTTGACAGCGGGCATCCATCACCATCAGGTATTATTTATTTATTACAGCCATGCTAATGGACCCCATCATAATACCTCCCTTTATGTTATTTTTATACTGTCTCGCAGTTTACAAAAACTTTTCTATACACTATCTTATTTGATTGTTTATCCGTTTGTCAGTGCTGCGAGGTTACAGATAAAGAGAACTGAGGCTGAGAGATGATATGAATCTCCTATATGATGCCACTTAAAAATGTCGGACTTCAGGGCAGAGCCCTTAGCTCAGTGGCAGGGCGCCAGTCACATACACCAGGGGCTGGTGGGTTCCAACCTGGCCCCAGGCCTGCTAAAACAATGACAACTGCAACAACAACAACAACAAAAAAAATAGCCAGGCATTGTGGCAGACACCTGTAGTCCCAGCTACTTAGGAGGCTGAGGCAAGAGAATCGCTTAAGCCCAAGAGTCTGATGTTGCTGTGAGCTGTGACACCACAGCACTCTATCCAGGATGACAGCTTAATGTCTCAAAAAAAGGAGAAAAAAAAAGTGTCAGAATTGAGGCTGACACATTCATGCAGTGGCTCACACATATAATCACAGCACTTTGACAGGCTGAGATGGGAGCCTGCTTAAACCTAGGACTTGAAGATCGGCCTGACCAACATAACAAGACCATGCTACAAAAAAATAAAAAAACTAAAAAATCAGCCAGGAATGGTGGTGTACACCTATAGCTACTTGAAAGGCTGAAATAGGAGGATCATTTAAGCCTAAGATTTTGAATCCAGCCTGGTTAACATAGTGAGACCCTGATCTCTAAAAATTAAAAACACGGCTCAGCACCTGTAGCACAATGGTTATAGGCACCGGCCACATGCACCAAAGCTGGTGGGTTCAAACCTGGCCCAGGACAGCTCAACAACAATGACAACTGCAACAAAAAATAGCCAGGCATTGTGGTGGATGCCTGTAGTCCCAGCTACTTGGGAGGCTGAAGCAAAAGAATCATTTAAGCCCAAGCTTGGCGCCTGTAGTTCAGTGATTAGGGCACTGGCCACATTATACTGAGGCTGTCGGGTTCGAACCCGGCCAGTCCTGCTAAACAACAATGACAACTACAACAAAAAATAGCCAGGCGTTGTGGCGGGCACCTGTACTCCCAGCTACTTGGGAGGCTGAGGCAAGAAAATCACTTAAGCTCAAGTGTTTGAGGTTGCTGTGAGCTGTGATGCCACGACACTGTACCAAGGGGGACACAGTAAGACTCTATCTCGGAAAAAAAAAAAAAAGGTAACCTATTTATAGGTACAAAAGTGAAGGGGAGAGCGTGGAAGTTTGGGGAGAAAACTGTAAATAGATTACCTTACAGGGTAAAAGGAATTTTCAAGTTCAAGACTAAGATTAAGTATCTTGACAAAGGGAGATCATCCTGGATTACCCAGGTAGCCCCAAGCCAGTCACATGAGGCCTTAAAAGGGAGAGCCAGGGCAGGTGGGTTCAAACCGGGCCCAGGCCTGCTAAACAATGACAGCTGCAACAAAAAAAAATAGCCAGGTGTTGTGGCAGGCATCTGTAGTCCCAGCCACTTGGGAGGCTGAGGCAAGAGAATCGCTTAATCCCAAAAGTTTGAGGTTGCTGTGAGCTGTGACACCACTGCACTCTACTGAGGGTGACACAGTAAGACTCTGTCTCAAAGACAAGCCCAAAGGGAGAGCCAGCCTTTCCCAGCTGTGTTCAGAGGGAGATGTGACTCCAGCAGGGTCAGAGAGATGTAACACTGCTCGCTTTGCAGATGAAGAGGACCATGAGCCAAGGAACACAGGTGCCTCAGAAGCTGGAAAAGGCAAGGGATTGATTCTCCCCTAGAGCCTTTTGGGAAGCCGAGGCAGGTGGATCACTTGAGCTCAGGAGTTTGAGACCAGCTTGAGCAAGAGCAAAACCCCATTTCTACTAAAAATAGAAAAACCAGCTGGGCATGGTGGCAAGCACCTGTAATCCCAGCTACTTCAAGGCTGAGACCAGAGGATCACTAGAACCCAAGAGTTTGAAGTCTGTGAGATATGATGGCCTAGCACTCTGCGCAGGGCAACAGAGTGAGACTCTGCCCCCCCCCCCAAAAAGTCCTGGGTTGGCCTTCTGACCTACAGAAATATAAGATAATGAATTTGTGTTGATTTAAAAAGCTACTAAAGGCTCAGCTAGGGCGCCAGCCACCTATACCAGAGCTGGTGGGTTTGAATCCAGCCCACGCCTGCCAAATAATGACAACTACAACCAAAAAATAGCCAGGCTTTGTGGCAGGTGACTATAGTCCCAGCTACATGGGAGGCTCAGGCAAGAGAATCACTTAAGCCCAAGAGTTGGAGGTTGCTGTGAGCTGTGATGCCACAGCACTCTACTCAGGGTGACACAGTGAGACTGTCTAGAAAAAAAAAAGCCACTAAGTTTGTGGTAATTTTTTATGACAACAGCAATAGTAAGCTAATATCTACATCAATAAGTCATGTCTGGGTAGGTAAGCTGGCTGTTGCCTGTAATCCTCACATTTTGGGAGGCTGAGGTGGGACTTGGAGACCAGCCTGAGCAACAGTAAGATCCCATCTAAAAATAGAAATATTAGCAAGGCATTCTGGTGGGCACTGTAGTCCTACCTGCTTGGGCGGCTGAGGCAGGAGGATCACTTGAGCCCAGGGGTTTGAGGTTGCTGTGAGCAAGGCTTGACACCATGGCACTCTAGCCTGAGACATAGAGTGAAATTCTGCTTCAAAAAAAAAAAAAAGTATGTGCTACTTTGACTCAGTAGACAGCAGGCACCTCCAATGCAAGTAC
>NW_003852661.1:95577-102040 GCF_000181295.1 Otolemur garnettii | reverse complement strand
AAAAAAAAAAAAAAAGTATGTGCTACTTTGAAACAACACTTGAACCATAATGTGGTTACTATTTACATTCGTCTCAATGAATGTCCTTAGTAACTACTTAGTAACAAGATAACTACATCAAATAAAGAGTTAATTAAATAAGTACAGGCAAAGCTGCTTAAGAGCCACCCTGGATTAAAACACTCTCATCACTTGCCAAGCAGAAAATAAAAACATGCCACAGAGCCAGAAACTATTGGACTAGTATTATGCAAACCAACGCAAATTTACATTTTAAATCTCTTGATTTACATGCGCATTTTAAATCCACTGATTTTTTTTCTCATATGTCCTACATGACTCTTTTTCTCATTTGACCTACATGACTCTTAGATACTCAAGAATATAGGAATACATGTTAAAATACTCTCACCCCCTATACAATAAAAGAGTGAGAAAGTGTAGTCACTATACAAGGTCTTACACATATTAACTTACTGGATTTTTTTACAACACTACAGGGTAGGTATCATTTTGCCAACGTTTAAGTCTTTTAACTGAATTCATATGGCAAATGTACAGCAGCCATAGATGAAAACCCTAACGTGATTCCAGGTCTGTGTTCTTTCCATTCTGCCATGCTAAGAAAATCAAATCGTGGACCAATGACGGTAAGAATGGGACCCACACCAGAACGACGACCACCACATTTCTACGACACTTTTGTTGTAATCCTCTTTTTCCATTTTCTACATTATGTTTGTAATTTGTTTGTCTTGACTTTTTTTTTTTTTTTTGCAGTTTTTGGCCAGGGCTGGGTTTGAACCTGCCAGGCGCCCTACTCCTTTGAGGCACAGGCGCCGCCCTGTAGTTTTAATTTGTGAGACAGAGTCTCACTCTGTTGCCTGGGCTGGAGTGCAGTGACATGATCATAGCTCACTCTTGGGCACAAGTGATCCCCCCCTCCCCAAGCTCCCAAACAGCTCAATCTAGCCAAATTTTTTATTTTTTGCAGAAACAAAGTCTTGCTATGCTACTTAGCCTTGCTTAGAGTATTTTATTCTTTCACACTTGCTTAACCAGACTTCTAAATGCAGAAACTGTGTCATGGATATTTTTGGTCCCCCCCCTTATATACACCTATTCACACAATATCTAATAATAATCATAATAGCAATAATAATTATGACATCTAATACATACTGAGTGTACACTATATACATGTGGGCTTCATGCTGAGTGCTTATATACGATGTTTCTTTTAAATCTCACAAAAACTCTTGTAAAATAGAGATTATTAATACAATCATATGGCCAGGTACAGCAGCTCACGCCTATAATCTTAGCACTTTGGGAGGCTGAGATGGCTAGACTGCTCGAGCTCAGGAGTCTAAGACCAGCCTGAACAAAGTAAGACCTTGTCTCTACTAAAAATAGAAAAATTAGCCAGGCATAGTGGTGTATGCCAGTAGTCCCAGCTACTCAGGAGGCTGAGGCAAAGGACTACTAAAGCCTAAGAGTTTGATGTTGCTGTTAGATATGGTGCCATGGCACTCTACCCAGGACAACAGAGTGAGACTCTGTCTCAAAAAAAAAAAAAAAAAACAGGCTTGGTGCTGTAGTTCAAGCAGCTAAAGCGCCAGTCACACATACACCAGAGCTGGTGGATTTGAACCCAGCCCGGGCCTGCCAAACAATGACAACTACAACCAAAAAAAAAAGCCAGGCGTTGTGGCAGGTGCCGTAGTCCCAGCTCCTTGGGAGGCTGAGACAAGGGAATTAATTGCTTAAACCCAGGAGGTGGAAATTGCTGTGAGCTGTGATGCCACAGCACTCCACCCAGGGTGACAGCTTGAGGCTCTGTCTCAAAATATATATATATGTACATATATGCACTTGAGAAATTGAATTTCAGTTACTCAGAGAAGTGACTTGCCCAGGGTCAGAGAATCAGTAAGTCAATATTAATGGAGAAAATCACTGCCTCCCGATAACAACAATAAAATATACATAGTATGGAGAATTATGATACCATACAGGGAAATCAACTGATACATATTATCCTGTGTCTCTAGCAATGGGCACTGATTAACACAGCCCACTTGATTACGTGTTCTACAGTTATTTTACTAAGGAGTGTTACAATAAACCTAAAGAGGATGGTATACAATCTATGATGTCCTTCTCTTAGGCCTTCTGTTTCTGATCTGCTGAAATGAGAAAGCGTGAAACACATTTTCAAATCACTTTTTCTCCTTGGATCAGGGTCAGAGGAACTCAAGTCACAGAGTCTAGATTGGGGGGATGGAGCAAGATGGGGAAGGCAGGACTACACTGTGGGCGACAGGTGGGGGATGTGGCCCCTGCCCTCCACACTGTCCCTCCCCGCAGACTCTGCTGTGAGAAAAATTCTAAGAGGGGGCCTCGCCTGTGACTCAAAGGAGTAGGGCGCCGGTCCCACATACAGGAGGTGGCGGGTTCAAACCCAGCCCTGGCCAAAAACTGTAAGAAAAAGAAAAATTCTAAGAGATGCACCAACATGGACACACTCCAAAGAACACACAGGAACTCTGAGAAGGTGGGTGCGGGGGTGGGGGAAGAGTAGGATTAGAAAGCCTGGGACTAGCCTTGGGTAACAAATGCACTGCTGTTTCAAGATTCTCGATTACAAGAGTTTCCGTCCCTGAGATGGACACATAGCCTCCCTCTGCCCATCCCAGTCTGGCACAGGAACAGAGCACAGACTAATCCTGCTCTCAACAGGCAGCCAAAAAGCCACATCCCATAAAATTTTACTGTCTGCCCTTGAGGCTGAATAGAAAGTTCTGAAGGACTATTTTCTGTAACTATTGTAAAATCTAAATTTGCCTCCAGCAGATTATTGAAACAAAATGTTTTCAAAAAAACTTCAGGGGTTTTTTGGTTTGGGCTTTGTGTGGCTGAAACCGTCAAAGGTGATCACTGGATGAAGATAATCAGCTGGGCTGCAGTTTGATGAATGGAGCCTACCAAGGAGCCACCCGGAGAATCCTGGTGGGTTTGGCAGCCTAACCCTCCTGGATTCTGGAAAGGAATAAATCCATCCTTTTTCTTCTAAATGGATCTAGCCACTGGTGAGCTAGATTTCTCTAACTGACCTCAGATATTTATCATACAGCAACCAGGCAGCAGAAAAAGCAGGAATCCAAGCCTGGTCTAGAAAGTGCCCAGGCCCCAGCCCAGCAAAGGAAACGGAGGCGTCGGAGATTTCCTGTGAGTCACGCTACCATTTCCAGTCTTTCAACACCTTCTAGGCCTCAAACCAGAAACACTGTGTCATAGTCCTCCCCTTAATCAGCTTCAACTGCTCCTGATTTAATCCAGCCAACCCAATACCCTCAAATTTTTCAACTTGCTTCTACTTTCTGTCTTTTTTTTTTTTTAAGAGACAGAGTCTCACTCTATCACCTTCTGTAGAGTTCTGTGGCGTCACAGCTCACAGCAACCTCCAACTCCTGGGCTTAGGCGATTCTCTTGCCTCAGCCTCCTGAGTAGCTGGGACTACAGGAACCCGCCACAACACCTGTCTATTTTTCTGTGGCCGTTTGGCTGGGGCCAGGCTTGAACCTCGGAATATGGGGCCAGTGCCCTACCCACTGAGCCACAGGCTCCGCCCCAACTTACTTCCACTTTCAGACAAGTAAATGAGCATTAGTGGTGAACCCAGTGAAAGCCAAAATTTTCTCAACTTTCTTGTGGTTATCTTTAAAACTCACGTCAATTGCAATGTGTGTACAGCAATCTGTGTAATATAAAAATAATGTGGAAAAGATGGATAGTTCACAGAAAAGTGGTATTCACGGACGTGGAAACACTGTAAGACCAATACACATACACAGAGACCAAACTTCATCAGTGACCATCTATGAATTAAGGGATGGTTTTTCAGTTTGATGAAAGCGTTTCCGATTGTGTGTAAAACTAGCACCTTGTACCCCATGATTGCATTAATGTACACAGCTATGAGTTAATAAAAAAAAAAGAGAGCTGGTCTTTTACATTCATTTAACTGTCAAAAATCTAACAATATGACAATAGCAAATGTTCGAAAAGATGTTTCAGATTTCTCGTACACCGGGGTGGAAGTGGAAATTGATAGAACCACTTTGGAAAACCATTTGATCTTATTTCATGAGGTTTAAAGTAACATACCCTGCAAACCAACAATTCATCTCCTAGAGGTACACATACATCTGTGTGCATATGAAAGATCTTTTTTTTTTTTTTTTGAGACAGAGCCTCAAGCTGTCCCCCTGGGTAGAGTGCCGTGGCTTCACAGCTCACAGCAACCTCCAACTCCTGGGTTCAAGCGAGTCTCCTGCCTCCACCTACTAAGTAGCTGGGACCACAGGCGTCTGCCACAATGCCTGGCTATTTTTTTTCTTTTGGTTGCAGCCGTCATTGTTGTTTGGCGGGCCTGGACTGGATTCGAACTCACCACCTTAGGCGTATGTGGCTGGCACCTTAGCCACTTGAGCCACAGGCACTGAGCCCATATGAAAGATCTTAACACATGATTAACAGGAAATCTGTAGAAGAATGTTCCTAAAAGTTTATAATAGCAAAAAACTTGAGAAAAAACCCAAATGCCCATCAGTAGCATGAATGAAGTGTGGTATGATGAAAGGAAAGATTATTATAATACTCTACCTAAAGTCAAAGTGAGCATCCTACAGCAGCAGGCAACAAAAGGGATTAGTCTTAGCCATGTGATATAGGGGAAATAAATCTCACCAGATTACACACAGAGGTAGAAAACTGTGTTAAAATGACAGCCAAGGAATAGTGAAAGAAAAAAGATCCAGAAGATCATTATTTTGGGCTAGGGAAGTATATGCAAATTCTATTTGTAGGGCTGGTGGTGGGATTATGGAAATTATTCCACTAAAATATCAATTGAGTTCAGGCCTGGCAGCTCATACCTGTAATCCTAGCACTCTGGGAGGTGGAGGCGGGAGAGTTGCTTGAGGCCAAGAGTTCAAGACCAGCCCGAGTAGCATAGCATCTCTATAAAAGTAGAAAAAAATAGCCAGGTGTGGTGGTACATGCCTGTAGTCCCAGCTACTCAGGAGGCAGAACCAGGAGGATTGCTCGAGCCCAGGAGCTTGAGGTTACAGTGAACTATGATGATGCCACTACAGTATTTTTTGAGTAAGGCCTTCTCAAAAAATTAATAAATAAATAAATAAAACAATTGAGCCATTCACGGGCCCATAATCAGAGCATGTGGTGAGCCAGGAATTATGACTTACCCACTTGCATGCAACTGGAATCTAAAAAATAAATGATGCTCCAGGAAGATGCCTTGTATTCATCCTGTGACTTTCTATACCTGTGATCTTCAACCTGTGTGCTGCGAGAGGATCTTTAAAATTTTTCACAGCACACCGAAAGATCATTAATTAAACTGCTTTCAAAAGGAGTTCAAATACACTTGGAACTTCTTTTTTTAACTTTTTTTTGATCAACAATAATTTAAGAGAGCTATGGAAGTTTAACTATAGGTTCAAGTGTGCCGTGACATAAAAAATGGTTGAAAAGCACTGTTCTGTGCTCTCTGGCACCCCTAGAGATAAAAATAGACCAGAGGAAGCCCAGAGGCAGGCTGCTCAAGGCCTATATTTTCTGTTTGCTGTCCTCCCACAAGCGGCAGGATAGCAGCACCACAGTTAAGTACAAAAGCTCTGAGGCCAGACTGATGGGAGGAAGCCTCGTTGCCTTTCTTTGTGTGTGTGTGTGGGTGGGGGGGCCTGGGTAGAGTGCCGAGGCGTCCCAGCTCATAGCAATCTCAAATTCTTGGGCTCCAGAGATTCTCTTGCCTCAGCCTCCCAAGTAGCAAGGCTATAGGCCCCCACCACAACACCTGGCTAGTTTTTTTTTAGAGATGTGGGGTCTCGCTGTTGTTCAGGCTGCTCCCGAACTCCTAAGCTCAAGCATTTCCCACCCCCCACCCCACCCCCGCCTCAGCCTCCCTGAGGGCTATGATTACTGTTGCTTTCTTGTTAGGGAAAATTACTTAAAATCTGTGCCTCAACTTCCACATATATCAAATGGGTCTGGCCATGACAGTACAAGCAGTCCCAGGTTACAAATGAGATAGGTTCTGTAGATTTGTTTTTAAGTGGACTTTGTATGTATATTGAATTTTTTTATTTTTTTTAATTGTTGTTATCAGGCCCAGGGGAGGCTTGAATTCACCACCCCTGGTGTGTGGGGCCAGAGCACTAATTACTGAGGTACAGCGGCCAGCTGGATTTTGGATGTAAGTTGTAACAGGTACATTTAAGTGTGAGTCATATACCAGTTATGTGCTTGTAACTTGGGGACTTACTATAATAGCTCCAGTTTGTAGGTATGAGTTGTACACAACTCAGATGTTTGTAACTTGGGGACTGCCTATATTACTTCAGAAATTGAGTATAAGGATTACATGAGTTAATTTACT
>NW_003852661.1:92282-95168 GCF_000181295.1 Otolemur garnettii | reverse complement strand
CCTGTAGTCCCAGCTACTTGGGAGGCTGAGGCAAGAGAATCACTTAAGCCTAAGAGTTTGTGGTTGATGTGAACTGTGATGCCACTGCACTCTACTGACATAGTGAGACTCTGTCTCAAAAAAAGAAAAAAGAAAAAGAAAAGGGGCTCCAGAGAGCTCCCTCATTCTTCTACCATGTGAGGACACAGCAAGAAAATGACTGTCTAGGCCAAGGGCAGTGGCTCATGCCTGTAATCCCAGCACTTGGGAGGCCAAGGTGGATGGATGGCCTGAACTCACAGGCTCAAGACAGCCTGAGCCAGAGTGAGACCCTGTCTCTAAAAAATAGCCAAGTGTTGTGATAGGCACATATAGTCCTAGCTACTTGGGGGGGCTGAGGCATGAAGTAACTTGAGCCCAAAAGTTTGAGCTGCTGTTAGCTGAGATGCCATGGCACTCTACCAAGGGTGACCAAGTGAGACTCTGTCTCAAAATAAAATTTAAAAAAAAAGGGAAATGAGTGTCTACATACAGGAAGAAGGCCCTCCACAGACACCAGACCTGCAGGCACCTTGATCTCGATCTCAAGCTTCTCAGCCTCCAGAACCATAAGAAATAAATTACTTTTATTTATAAGCTACCCATTCCATCGTACTGTCATTATTGTAGACAAATGCTTTGTACTATAAAACAGGTAATAGCAACATACCCTGATGGGTGCCAGAGGTCAGCCCAGAAGGCCATCAGCTCCTATTCCCCACTGGACCCCCACAGTGAACCCTGAAGGACCTCTAGGGAACCCCAAGAACTGTCCCAGTTTTCAAATCACTGGTGCAGGTGATGGGAGGAATCTCAAAAGGTCTCAGCCTGAACATTATGCAGTGAGCTTTCCAAAATAGAGAGGTAGGTTTGGGTTTCGGAATCAAACAAAACTATCTCAGCTCTGTCTCTTACCAGCCAATTGTCCCGGCAAGTTACTTACCTGTTCTATCAAATGGAACTAAAAAAAAATCTATCATTATAGAATTGTCACAAGGATTGATGAAATGTAAGCTTGATGCCTGACACGCGTACATGGTGAATTCTTATTTGATGACAGCCATTGATACACTTTGATTTCTTTGGCATCACTCTGGCTCCCGTGCAGCGAGACAACTGGGGTGAGGTGGGGGCGTGGGTGGAAACTATTAGAGAGTCCAAGAAAGAGCTGACAAAGGCTTGAAGAGCAGTAGTGAAAATAGGGACTGGAGGGTAAAGTGGATTCTAGGAATATTCTGCAAGTACCGTGAAAATGGAAATAAGGCTGGGTGCAGCGGGTCACACCTGTAATCCCAGCATTTGGGGAGGCCACGGAGAGAGGATCCCTTCAGGCCAGGAGTTTGAGACCAGCCTGGGCAACATAATGAGGCAGCATCACTACCAAAAAAAAAAAAATTGTTTTAAATTCAGCCAAGCATGGTAGTGTGTACCAACTACTCAGGATAAGCCTAAGAGTTCGAGGCTGCAGCAAACTATGATCACTCCACAGCACTCTAGCCTGGGCAGTACAAGAAGATCCTATCTAAAAAAAAAAAAATGTCAAAGATGGGTAATGAACACTGGCAGCCATCTCCTCTTCCTTGAAATCAACCTGAAGAAGGGAAGCAAATAACCACCCAAAGGTTGTCTAGAACTGAGGTAGGGGAGAGAGAGAACTACAGCCTCCGACAGAGAGTGGCCAGAAGTCCCCTGAAAGACACTCTTGCCTCTCCCTTCCTACACTGCATGGGGACAATTACGGCCCGCCCTTTTAATAATTCCCTGCAATGCTGAGAAATTAATAAAATAGGTTCAGGCTGTTTAGCCAGCAATCACTGCTCCACCCACCTCCTCCACACTCCCTGGGCTAATAGGCTACAACCCAGAAAGACTGCCTCCTTCTTCCAGAGTGGCTAACAAGAAAAGCCTGATGGAGGGGCCCTGAACAAAAGCAACCAACAGTGGTTCTGGTACCCCAGGTTTCTCCATCCTGGGGTTCATCCTTTCTCCTCCATCTAAAGGCACCTGGAGGGACTTAGACCAAGGCCTGTCCATAAGTTACTCTTCAGTACATAGGGGAAATGTACGAGAACGCTCACCACAGTGTCTGCGGAGGCTGGGAGTTGAAAATAATCTGGTGTCCATCACTGGTGAACTATGGAGGCACAAAATACACTCTGGCAGTTAGAAACTATAGGCGGGGCCATTACAGTGGCTCACACCTGTAATGCTAACACTCACGGAGGCCGAGGCAGGTGGATTGCTTCAGCTCAGGAGTTCAAGACTTCCAAGAGTAAGACCCCACCTCAACTAAAAATAGAAAAACTAGCCAGGTGTAGGAGGCTATTTTGGAGGCTGAGGCAGGAGATCTCCTGAGCCCAAGATTTTGAGGTTGCTGCAAGCAAGACTGACGCCACAGCATTCTATCCAGTACCATAGACTTTGTCTCAAAAAAAAGAAAAGAAAAAAGAAAGGAGAGACCAAAGGGCCAGCCTAGGCCCTTTGCTAGACAGTAACAAGGCATGTATGTGTAAATTTGACCAATGACTATTGTTCAACCCTCCTTCGGCCCATGCCTCCTTCATACCAAGCTAGCTACTTGAAGTTCCTTAGGCAAAACACTCTCTGGCCCTTCCAAGACCAGACTACCTTGCACCTTCTCTACCTGGAAATTCATCCACTTCAAGATTCTGATCAGCCTGTTCCTCAAGCTCCCCAGCTCCATCTCACCAGAGTCTTGGTCTCTGCCCTCCTTTGTGCCATCACTGAACTTTGTACTTATTTTTACATTTATAGCACTTTTATCATAACTTCTTACCATAATTTGATTATGAGCTTTCTCAAGAGCAGGAACTGAGGCTCGGCGCCTATAGCTCAACCGGCTAAGGC
>NW_003852661.1:90736-92019 GCF_000181295.1 Otolemur garnettii | reverse complement strand
CCAAAGAGACTGGAGCCTAGAATAGATGTTATGGATATCCAAGGTATTTTTCATTTGAGTTGATAGCAACAAATGATGAAAGTCAAAATTACAAGCAGAGTCCACTTGGGAACATATGGTGCTTATTATCATGAATGTCTGGCACACAGTAGGCGCTAGATAAAACTTTAATGAATGATCTAATTTTTTTTTTTGAGATAGAGTATCAAGCTGTCAACCTAGTAGAGTGCCGTTGCGTCACAGCTCACAGCAACCTCAAACTCTTGGGCTTAAGTGATTCTCTTGCCTCAGCCTCCCAAGTAACTAGGACTATAGGCGCCCGCCCCAACGCCAGGCTATTTTTTTTTGTTACAGTTGTCACTGTTGTTTAGCAGACCCAGGCAGGTTCAAACCTGCCAGCCTTGATGTATGTGGCCGGCACCCTACCCACTGTACCACAGGCACCGTCCCAATCTGATATTTTTATCATAAAGTTGTCTATACCCTAAAGGAGGTAAGTTATCAGAAGTTGAGGTCACCTAGAATATACCCTTCTCATAATGAAAATAGAAGCAGTTCTAGGCCCCAATCTTTTCCCCTGTATTTGGTACCCAATTGCCAAAAGGACAATTCTTGCCCTTTTGGTACTAGGAGTAGAAAGGTTAAAAGTTCCCTCTGTAGCTTATATATCTGGTGATAACAGATCTATCTGCTAGTCTCTCTCCACCTTCCATGGTTCCCTGGCCAGGGCTGAGGATTCACAACACTAAACTCAAACTTGGGAGAGAAGTTTAAATATTGAGTATAGGGTGGTGCCTGTGGCTCAGTGAGTAGGGCACTGGCCCTATATACATAGGGTGGCGGGTTCCAACCTGGCCCTGGACAAATTGCAACAACAACAACAACAACAAAATAGCTGGACATTGTGGCAGGTGCCTGTTGTCCCAGCTACTTGGGAGGGTGAAGCAAGAGAATCGCCTAAGCCCAAGAGCTGGAGGTTGCTGTGAGCTGTGTCACTACGGCACTTTACTGAGGGCCACAGAGTAAGACTCTATCTCTAAATAAATAAATATTGAGTATAAAGAGTACTGGATAGGCAGGGTGCGGTGGCTCATGCCTATAATCCTAGCACGCTGGGAGGCCGAGGTGATGGATAGCTTGAGCTCAGGAGTTCAAGACTAGCCTGGGCTCAGCGCCTGTGGCTCAAGTGGCTAAGGCACCAGCCACATATACCTGAGCTGGTGGGTTTGAATCCAGCCTGGGCCCATCAAACAACAATGATGGCTGCAACCAAAAAATAGCCG
>NW_003852661.1:84284-90157 GCF_000181295.1 Otolemur garnettii | reverse complement strand
CAAAAAAAAAAAAAAAAACAGTGAGGCAGAATGGAAAGGAAACCTCAAGAACCTTTGTCATCCCTCAGTCACTCCCTCATTAACTCTTCCATTTATTGAAAATTTAAAAAGACATGATTCCTACAGTTAGGGTACTCTGTCCTAGGGAAATGGAAAAGACCCACAGCTATCACACGATCAGGAAAACTCCTAACGGGAGATACCTAAAAAAAGTTAATTCAGGCCGGTGTGATGGCTCTTGCCTGTAACCCTAGCACTCTGGGAAGGTGGATTGCCTGAGCTCAGGAGTTCAAGACCAGGCTGAGCAAGAGTAAGAAACTAGCCTGGCATTGTGGCAGGTACCTGTAGTCCCATCTACTCAGGAGGCTGAAGCAAGAGGATCATTTGAGCCCAGGAGTTAGAAATTGCTGTGGGATAGGATGCTATGGCACTCTATCCAGGGCACAGCATGAGACTGTCTCAAAAAGAAAAAGTTCATTTAGAGAAGAAATCTCATACTTAGAAGGCTACTGGACAGTCCTGATTGGAAAACATGCCAGGATTCTGAAAATACTAGGACAGTAGAAGAAAAAAAAAATCATTGCTAATTCTTACAACATCTTGCTGAACTGACATTTGTAGTAACACCTGCCCTAGCCAGAGGTCTGCTGGCATCTCCCAAAGCAATTACTACAAGCTCCCCTCAGCTAGGGATGATGAGCTGATGGTGACAACTAATCCATGCACAGCACTGAAATGAACCAGGTTCTGTCTGCCCACTCCCCTATGGTTACCCAGTAATCTCCACAAGAGCCCTATAAAGTAGATACTGTAATTATCTCCATTGTACAGATAACAAAATTACAGCACAGAGAAGTTAAGTGGCTTGCCCAAGGTCACCCAGCCAGGATCTGAGTCCAAAACCTGTGCCCCTAGGCATTACACCGCACTGCTTCCCAGCTGAGATCTTACTGAAAATTTATCAGGACATACACAAGTGGATGATACAAGATGATTTCTAGCCAACTTTCCTTTAAACACATGCATCCGTTTAAAACTACACTTATTTATATGACAAAAATGCGTACACCTTCATCAATCTAGTTTAGAAAATGGTTTAGCTTTACAAGACACAGCTTAACAACCTTTAAAGGGAAATTCGCTTTTTTGTTAGTTTGTTTGTTTTGTGAGACAGAGTCTGACTTTGTCACCCATGGTAGAGTGCTGTGGCATCATAGGTCACAGCAACCTCCAACTCTTGGCCTCAAGCAATTCTCTTGCCTCAGCCTCCCAAGTAGCTGGGACTACAGACGCCTGGATACTTTTAGAGATGGGGTCTCGCTCTTGCTCAGGCTGGTCTCAAACTTCTGAGCTCAAGCAATCTGCCCACCTTCTGAGCCACCATGTGAAGCCTTGGAAATTCACTTTTTAAAACAGTATTTTTTCTTTTTCTTTTCTTTTCTTTTCTTTTTTTTTTTTTTGTAGTTTTTGGCCAGGGCTGGGTTTGAACCCGCCACCTCCAGCATATGGGGCTGGCGCCCTACTCCTTTGAGCCACAGGAGCCGCCCTAAAACAGTATTTTTTCAAAAAAACATATATATTTTCAAAAGCACATCTTAGCTTCAAAGGGAAATTCACTTTTACGATATGAATAAAAAAAATCAAAATCAGTCATGAGGTGCCAGTGGTGAATGCAGTTTAGACTAGGGCTTGTAAGTACCACCCCTTACAGATCATCTCGCGGCCTTGGGCAGATTGTTTAGCTTTCTCTGTTCTCCATCTGCAAAATGGGTATAATGGTAGCACCTAAAGTGGTAAGGATTAGAGGACACTATCTACATGAATCGCTAAGCACAGCACCTCACATGCCGTGAATGAACGCTCAGTAAACGGCTTTCACTATTTAGCTCCTGGGTATTCTCCATTTCCAGAAAGTTAAGTCCTCCAGTAACACAAAATGCTTTCCCCAGAGTCTCTGCCAATCCCCTTAAGAACATGTCTATTTCTCACAGAGCACACACAGTGTCATCAGAAGCAGGCTTCCCTGGACCCCTGCCTTGGAGGTGGCGGCCACGTCACCTCCCTCCAGCCCAGGAAGGAGACAGGCTATGTCTCCAGCCGGGCTGCAGCGCAAAACTTGACCCGGCTTTCTCGTTTGGGTGAGCTCATGTTAGTGGAGGGTCACAGCGCCCAATGTGACTGTCTATGCTGGAGAGAGAATACCGGCGCCGGCGCCAAGAAGTGGAGCTCACTCACCTGCCAGGCCCCAGGGCAGGAACCCCCCCCCCCCGCTTCACAGCATCTCCGGGGACTTTGTCCCCCTACCGCCAGGAGGCTAGTGGGGACAACCTAACTGTGCCAACAGCGTGGAATTCTCCCAAATCCTCTGAAATGCATCGCCAGGATTTCTAGGAGGGAGCAGAGGGAGGAGCGCAGTGCTCCGGGAGGCCAAGTGGAGCGGAACATCCCCGGCGCGCGCGCTGAGCCCCCTGCGCCGAAGTCCGTGCAGCCGCCACCTCTGCGTGTGCTCGGCGGACACGTGCGACCTGCGTCGCCGGCGGTTCTCGCCCCGGCGGAGCGGCCGCTTGCTGCTTGCACTCACCAGGTGAAGAGTTTGTCTTTTATCCTGCGCAGCAGGCTCCGGGACGCTCCCTCCGCTCCCCGCGCAGCCGGCTGCGGGGCGCCGGGTCCCGCCGGCGACGCTGTCTCCATGGGGGCCCCCGCGCGTCCCCCGCGCCCGGAACCCCCCGAGGTACCGGGGGCGGAAGACGGGAGGCGGCGCCTGGCGGCCGGCGGGCTCGGCGGGCCCGGCCTCGCGTCGCTGCTCGCCGGGCTTCTGGCGTCCCTCTCGCTCCGCCGCCGCGCTCGGGCTGCCGCCAATCATTAACCGTGCAGCCCTAAGGGCCAGACAATACACTTGCAGATCGCGACCTGGCACCTCCCGGGGCGGAAGGGGAGAAAGGGCAGGTTTTTTCTTCGCTTTGGCGGTGACACGCAACGTGCATTTCAGGTTTTTATGGCTCCTTGTTTGAAATCAGCAGACGAGGTGATACGAGGTTACCGTGGCGGATTCCCAGGATGTCGTAACCTAAAGAGCAGTGACTTCGCGACTGCCTGAACTTCTCAAGGACCGGCGGACCCCTCCCCTTATCTCCGGGTTTCCCTTCCTCAGACTGTTAGATCTAAAAAGACCGAAGACCCCTCAGTTCTGTTTCTTTTCCTCGCTGAGCGCGGGTGAGATCCTGGAGGTGTGTCTTGGCGGCGTGCGGCGCGTTCCCCGAGCCTTTCCGCGCTCCGCGCTGTGAGCCGAGCAGAGGGGCCCGG
This sequence comes from Otolemur garnettii, assembly GCF_000181295.1. NCBI lineage: Eukaryota > Metazoa > Chordata > Mammalia > Primates > Galagidae > Otolemur > Otolemur garnettii. Next base: position 86,854 of record NW_003852661.1, on the reverse strand, counting down.
GGCCAGCCCGGCGCTCAGCCTGGATCCCGGCCTGGCCACGCCTCCCGCGGCTCCCGCGGCTCCCGGGGACCAGACCGGGGCCAGAAGCTGGGGTCCAAAAGTTCCTGCCTGTCGCCGACAAGAAGGAAGTCAGCGGGTCTCGCTGACCCGCTGCTTCCGGAAAAGGAGATGCGGAAGACAAAAGGAAAGGTGTTGGGACCTTTTTTTTTTTTTTTTATTCTGGCCACCTCCTCCTTGGGAAGGGGGGAAATGGGGACATGAAATGGACGTGTTTGGAGAAAACAGCCACTGCGGACCAGTTGGCAGTTCTGTAAGACGATTCTAAGAAAAAGAGTAGGTGCCGAAAACAAAAGTAGCTTAAGAAACCCCAAATTTAGCAGCTACAGAAACCCAATGTTTGACTGAAGTTATTTTTTGAAAACTGTTGAAGAGAAATGCGGGAGGGAAAAAAAACCCGAAAGCTAAGAACGTGGTATTCCTAGAGAACTCATAGTATATTATGGTACCACCACATCATGAAACTTGAGGACATTAAAAGCACATTTAATATGATGTCATTTTGCAAAGCAAAGAATTAATTAAACCCAACCTTATTTGCAGTGTTTAATTTTACCTGAGTCCTGTACTCCTGGAAAATAGTGGGGGGGGGGAAATGATGACTAAGAAAGCTCCCACTTTAAAAAAAAAAACTGTGAATATATTTAGTCATGTTTGTTTACAATTGAAACTCTGGGAATTCAAAATTAACGTCCTTGCCTGTGAGCTTCTTATAGACACCAGAAAAAGTTTCAACCTTGTGCTCCACGTTGTTCTCCTGGGCTTTGTCCAAGTGCACCTTTATGAGTCGGCTGCCGTCCAATTTCACACGGACTCTCTTGCCCACAGTTTCACTTGGGAAGACTAAGTCCTCAAGGATCGCCTCGTGCACAGCTGTCAGAGTGCCGCTGCTGGGACGCTTTTGCTTATTTTTTGTAAGGCTTTTTCGAGTTGGCTTAGGCAGAATTCTCCTCCAGGTAATGAAGACAACATGCTTCCCACTGAACTTTTTCCTCCAATTCCTGTACTAGCCGGACTTGAATTTTCTGGAAAGATTTCAGTTGAGGAACGGGAACAAAGATTATGATAGCTTTCCAACCACCAGCAACTTCAATTTCCTTAGCTGCAGTTATATTCAGCTCCCAGAGCTGAGCCTTGAGGTCCGAGTTCCTCTCCAGCTCCAGCAGGGCCTGGGAAATGCCCGACTCGAACTCATCCAGCTTCTCGCCATTAGGCTTCACCATCTTGGTGCTTGAGCTGAACATGGCTTTCTCCATGCAGAAAGCCGAAGAGCCCTTTTTTTTTTTTTTTTTAAGGGAGACAGGTCTCACTATGTTTCCCAGGCCTTGAACTCTGGGCTCAAGGTCAGGGAATCCCCCACCTCAGCCTTCCCGTGTAGCTGGGACTATGGGTGCTCCCCACCCTGCCACCTAGGAGATCTCCCACCCCTTTGTGTTCCTATCAGTGGCAAAGTGCAAACAAACGCCTTCCCCATATGATTTAGGAAGGCCCCCGAGAATGTCCCCGTTGTTTACCTACGTCAAGACTGGACACATTCCCCAATCTCTCATTCTTTGTCATATAAATGATTGGCTGAACTGCTGGTCCACCTGACCAACTGGAACAAAATGCTTGCTAAGAAATTTTGATTTGGCTCTGTGCACGTAGCATAGTGGTTATGGTGCCAGCCACATACACTGAAGCTGGCCAGCTTGAACCAGCCGAGGCCAGCTAAAAGACAGTGACAACTGCAACCAAAAAAATAGCCAGGCAGGCACCTGTACTCCCAGCTACTTGGGAGGCTGAGGCAAGAGAATCACTTAAGCCCAGGAGTTGGAGGTTGCTGTGAGTTGTGATGCCACAGCCCTCTCTCTACCAAGGGTAACATAGTAAGACTCTGTCTCAAAAAAAAGAAAAATTTTGGTTAAGCTTCTTTCCTTCCCCTAGGCCTCTGAATTTTAACCCACCCTCACCGTGAGCCAGGATGAAACCCCTCCTTACTAGTCCCTCCTGAGAACAGGGTGGCCTCAGGGTGAAATGCCCTATTGCCTTATCCAGTCAAGCCACCCTTACATTCCAGCTCACCCAGGCTAAGAAAGAACATCCCCTCCCATTGCAGTAACTCTTCCCCTCTCCACCCTTATAATAATCCTTTCAAATAGTCTTTCCTTAACCAAATCAGATTTGTTTATTGTTTGGGGGGGGGTTGCAGTTTTTGGCTGGGCCGAGTTTGAACCCACCACCTTCAGTAAATGGGGCCAGCACCCTACTCCTTTGAGCCACAGGTGCTGCCCTTGATTATTGTTTTTTGTTTGTTTTGAGACAGAGCCTCAAGCTGTCGCCCTGGGTGGAGTGCTGTGGTGCATCACAGCTCACAGCAACCTGCAACTCCTGGGCTCAAGCAGTTCTCCTGCCTCCGCCTCTCAAGTAGCTGGGATCACAGGTGTTGCGTTGGGGTTTCGCAAGGGACAGACAGTGTTGCCACAAGTGTAGTCTCGCATCTGGAATTATTATGATGAAAGAGACAGACTACC
>NW_003852661.1:80323-83001 GCF_000181295.1 Otolemur garnettii | reverse complement strand
CTGGAGTCCCAGCTACTTGGGAGACTGAGGCAAGAGGATCTCTTGAGCCCAGAAAGTGATGTTGCTGTGAGCTGTGAGGACCCCTCTGCACTCTATCCAGGGTGACAAACCGAGACCCTATCTATTTAAAAAAAAAAAAAAGCAATGGTAGTTTTTTAAAAAGGTAGCAATAGCAGTATTGTTCTAACATTGTTCTAAAATGAGCTCATCCCCTGACTGAGGAGTATTGATCAGTCTACCTTATTTTGGTATCAGGATTAAACTACATTGAATGGCTCTATGGGCACCAATCCACAAGTTTTTGTCAAAGGAAATTTACTGAGAAAAAATTCTTAGGTGTTGGGGATTTTGAAAGTGTACAAAAACCTTGGCTCAGCTCCCGTAGCTCAGTGGCTAGGGCACTGGCCATATGCACCTGGGCTGGTGGGTTCAAATCTGGTCTGGGCCTGCTAAACAACAATGACAACTGCAACAAAAAATAGCACAGCACTGTGGTGGGTGCCTGTAGTTCCAGCTCCTTGGGAGCCTGAGGCAAGAGAATCACTAAACCCAAGAGTTTGAAGTTGCTGTGAGCTGTGTCGCCCGTTCAGGAAGGTGTGGGCCTGGCCATTCTGGCCGGAGGTGTCTCCTTCAGTCATAAAGTGGCTGAAGCTGGAAAGTGAAGGGGTGAGGAGGTTAAGCCTGCAGCCCTGAGGTCCTGACCAGCATCCCTTTCTCTCTTTGTTCCGTTTCTGTCTTTGTCTCTCTCTCTTCCCACTTAGCTTCAGGGGTTTTCTATGTGATCTCCCTTTGTCTTTTTGTGAATTAATTTGGGCTTTCCTATAGCCTGGTGATTTCAGGGAAGTTGGTCTACTTACTCAGCAGCTGGTTTCTACCCTGAAGAAAGCACCCAAAAGGCTGGTTGCAGTTGCTCAGGCCTGCAGTCCTAGCACTCTGGGAGGCTGAGGTGGGATGATCCCTTGAGCTCAAAGTTGGAGACCAACCTGAGCAAAGCTAGACCCTGTTTCTACTACAAATAGAAAAAAATCAGCCGGGCATTGTGACAGGCTTCTGTAGTCCCAGCTACTTGGGAGACTGAGGCAGGGGGATTGCTTGAACCCAGGAGTCTGAGGTTGCTGTGAGCTGGGCTGAAGCCATGGCACTGTAGCCTACACAAGAGAGCAACACTCCGTCTCAAAAAAGAACAAAAAAGGCGCCCTGAGAGAAAAAAGCCAAAGCATATTGTCAGTGTACTCCAGCCGCAGACCACTGAGGTTATGTACATAGTCAAACAGGTTGAAGTATTATAATTATTCCATGCTGGGAGAGAGAATACACACCATGTATAATTATTCCATGCTGGGAGAGAGAATACACACCATTTTAGACACCATGGGGGAATCATGGAGTCTCAGTGAGAGGGAAGAAAGAACCTATTACAGGATTCAGGCTTGGTTCAGTGATTCAAGGAAGGGTCTAAAAAAGCAAGGATTCCAGACTTCAAGAACTGGCTCCGTCGTGAGTGGCAGGTGGAGCTCGGGAAAAAAAAAAAGCAAGGATTCACTGTATGTCAGCAGACAAGGGTAAAGTCAAACCATAATTGGTAAAGAAGTACAGTCTGTCATTATGGCCACGGGTGGAAAGTTGGTATTCTGTGGGAGACACAGTGACCTTATTGTTGTGCTTATCTAAAAAAAAAAGAAAATCATGCACCAATCTAATCTTACTTTACCTCATTTTATCAAGGTCTCAGAGTAATCTTCCTTTTTTTTCTTTTTTTTCCTTTAGAGACAAGATCTCACTCTGCCACTCAGACTGGAGAGCATGTGAAGTGATCAGAGCTCGCTGCAAACTCCAACTCTCCAGCTAAGGTGATCCTCCTGGTTCAGCCTCCTGAGTAGCTGAGACTTCACCTTGCAACCGAACACCCAGCCGATTTTTAAATCTATAGGCAGGGTCTCGGTGTGTTGCCAAGGCTGGCCTGAATCTCGTGGCCTTCAGGCGATTCTCTCACTTGAGCCTCCCAAAGTGCTGGGGTTGTAGTCATGAGCTATGGTGCCTGGCCAGTTTTAGAGAAATCTTGTCTGAGGATGGTATTCTGTAAGATTGTGTTCAATAAGAGAATAATATGGCCTAAGTAGCTGCCAAGTGCCAAGTCAGCTTCCAAATGTGAAAGATTACAGTTGTTTTGTCTTTCTCGGCCTCTCCCTTTATTTTGTTTGTTTGTTTATAAAAATAGGTTGGTATCTTTATTTCATTTCTTGTGTTTATTTTATTTATTTATTCTGAGTCTCTCTTTGTCGCCCTCGGTAGTGCCATGGCATCCTAGCTCTCAGCAACCTTAACCTCTTGGGCTCAAGGGATCCTCTTGCCTCAGTTTTTTTCATATTTAGTAGAGATGGGGATCTCACTCTTGCTCAGACTGGTCTTGAACGCCTGAGCGCAAGTGATCCACCTCCTAGGCCTCCCAGAGAATTACAGGCATGAACCACCGCACCCCACATTTCATGTTTTTATTTTTATTTATTTATTTATTTTTTAAACAGAGTCTCAAGCTGTAGTCCTGGGTAGAGTGCCATGTCATACCTCACAGCAAGCTCAAACTCTTGAGCTTAAGCAATTCTCTTGCCTCAGCTTCCCAAGTAGCTGGGACTACAGGTGCCCACCACAATGCCTGTCTATTTTTGTTGTTGTTGTTG
>NW_003852661.1:75932-80060 GCF_000181295.1 Otolemur garnettii | reverse complement strand
AGTTCGAACCCACCAGCCTCGGTGTATGTGGCTGGCTCCCCACCCACTGAGCTACAGTTGCCGCCAACATTTCATGTTTTTAGAAAGGAGGCCTTGCTTTCTTGAATTAATCCTGAATATGTTGAATTTTATAACAGAGATCTTTGTATACGCACATATAATTAAATCAAACCTTCTGGCAAGGGAAAAAAAAAAGGAAGGAAGTCTCTTGGTGGCACCTGTAGCTCAGTGGGTGGGGTGCAGGCCACATACACTGAGGCTGGTAGGTTTGAATCCGGCCTGGGCAACAATGACAACTGCAACAAAAAAATAGCCAGGTGTTGTGGGGAGCGCCTATAATCCCAGCTTCTTGGGAGGCTGAGGCAAAAAAACCACTTAAGCCCAAGAGTTTGAGGTTGCTGTGAGCTGTGATGCCACGGCACTCTACCCAGGGGGACATGGTAAGGCTCTTCCCCCCCACCACCAAAAAAAAAGAAAGGAGGTCTCACTATGTTGCCCAGGCTGGATTCAAACTCCTGGACTCAAGCCGTCCTCTTGCCTCAGCCTCCCAAGTAGCTGGGACTACTAGGTGTGCCTGCAGCCCTTCCTTTTATGGCCTGGCCTCAGAGGTCACATTGTCTCATTGCCACCATAGCCACAAGCCCACCCAGTCACATGGAAAAGAGCATGTGAGTTAGGAAATACTGCTGCAGCCATCCTGGTTTGCCACAGATGCTTTTCACATTGCCCTCAGGCATTATTAGTGCTATGTTTTAGGTGAGTAAACTAAAGCTCAGAAAGATTGAGTAAATTGCCCAAGATCTTCAGAACAGTAACCTATGTGCTGACATCAGTCACCAGTTTCTCTAATTTAAGTGACCAGCACACATGAGCCTGTCCCAAAATCTACTTCTTGCTGCTTGTAAAAATAATTGTAAGTCAACCTACTTTTTAGACCTCACCAAACACAACATATTGAATAATAAAAGATATTATAGTCATGCGCATATTAAGAGTACCATCAGGGCAGTGCCTGTGGCTCCATGGGTGGGGCACCAGCCCCATATACCTGGGGTGGTGGGTTCAAACCGGGCCCTGGCCAAACTGGAACGAAAAAATAGCTGAGCATTGTGGTGGGCGCCTGTAGATCCAGCTGCTCAGGAGGCTGAGGCAAGAGAATTGCCTAAGCCTAGGAGTTGGAGGTTGCTGTGAGCTGTGTGACGCCATGGCACTCTACCAAGTGCGATAGAGTGAGACTATGTCTCTACCAAAAAAAAAAAAAAGTGCCATCAGTCAGAAAGCATAAGATTATAGTTCTAAAGGCCAGCCAAGGTGGCTCACACCTATAATCCTGCATTTGAGCTCAGCAGTTTCAGACCAGCCTGAGCAAAAGGGACCCCCCCCCATCTCTACTAAAAATAGAAAATTAACCCTGAGGGTATCGTGGTGGGTGTCTATAGTCCCAGCTACTCAGGAGGCTGAGACAGGAGGATCTCTTGGACACAGCGGTTTGAGCTTGGCTGATGCCACAACACTGGAGCCTGGATAACAGAGCGAGACTCCTGTCTCAAAAGCAAAAACAAATACTATAGTTCTAGGTGTTTATGATTTCATATTATATTATTTTGTGGGACATAATTTGAACATTAAAAAATACCATTAGTAAGGAACTAGAACTTTTCTTTTTCTTTTTTTTTTTTTAGACAGTTTCATTATGTCACCCTCGGTAGAGTGCCTTGGAGTCACAGCTCACAGCATCCTCCAACTCTTAAGCAATTCCCTTGCCTCAGCCTCCCAAGTAGCTGGGACTATAGATACCCACCACAACGCCCGAGTATGGAACATTTCTATTGAAAAGCATCAAAAAGGCTGGTTGGGGTGATTCACCCTTACAATCCTAACACTCTAGGAGGCCAAGGCAGGTGGATTGCTTGAGCTCATGAGTTTGAGGCCAGCCTGTGCAAGAGTAAGACCCTGTCTCTACTAAAAATGAAAACTTTGCTGTGAGCTGTGACACCACAGCACTCTACCGAGGGAGACAAAGTGAAACTCTGTCTCTAAAAATAAATAAAAATGAAAAACTGAGGCAAGGCTCAGCACCTGTAGCTCAGCAGTTAGGGCATCAGTCACATACACACGTGCTGGTGGGTTCGAACCCAGGCTGGGCCAGCCAAACAACAATGACAACAACAACAACAACAACAAAAATAGCCTGGTGTTTTGGCAGGTGTCTGTAGTCTCAGCTGCTTAGGAGGCTGAGGCAAGAGAATCTTTGAGCCCAAAAGTTTGAGGTTGCTGTAAGCTGTGATGCCACGGCACTCTACCCAGGGTGATATAGTAAGACTCTGTCTCAAAAAAATAAAAAAACTAAAATAAATAAAATAAAACTGTGCCCCTTCCCCAGATACATTATACCTGTTAGGTGTGAATTTATGGGTCCCCTCGCTACCCACCTACTTGCATTCTGTTGAGTTTTGCCCCCAAATGTGTACATAACTGTTGATTGATTAGCTCCAATTTAATAGTGAATACATGTGGTGTTTCTCTTTCACTTCTTGCAAAACAGATATCACTATTTAAAACTCTAATCTAGAACCAATGTTAAAGGTAGTTAAATAAAGTAATTTCTGGGCAGTGCCTGTGGCTCAAAGGAGTAAGGCACTGGCCCCGTATGCCAGAGGTGGTGGGTTCAAACCCAGCCCCAGCCAAAAACTGCAAATAAGTAAATAAATAAATAAAAGATAAAGTCATTTCTATGAACAATCTATGGGAACTTTCCAAATGTAATTTGCATTTAAAGTTCATCTTATGCCCTTATTGCAAAAGATTATGTTTTTAGCATCCTATTAAATACATTTATTTCCACTCACTACTATGGAGGTTTCACAAAGGCAAATTGCTACCTTATTCCAGTTAAGTTTCCTTATTTTCTCCTTCATAGATCTTCCAGAATACTGGTCCTAGGCCAGGTGTGGTGGCTCACACCACAATCCTACCACTCTGGGAGGCCAACGCAGGTGGATTGCTTGAGTTCAGGAGTTTGAGACCAGCCTGAGCAAAAGCAAGACACTATCTCTACTAAAAATAAAAAACCCAGCTGGGCATTGCAGTGTAGTCCCAGCTACTTGGAAGGCTAAGTAAGAGGATCCCTTGAGCCCAAGAGTTGGAGGTTTCTGGGAGGTGTGATGCCACGGCACTCTACCCAGGGTGACAGAGTAAGACTCTGTCTCAAAAAAAAAAAAAGAATACACTTAGTGCCAATCTGTCTTTGACTTGAATGGCCAAAAGTACACAAGGTACCAAACAAATGAGAATGTTAGAATTATTGGTCATTAAGCAGAGTGAATCAATAGTACTGTTTGCTTAGACGGCAACTTTGTTTGGAGAATTCACATTATTGCCATTATCATATAATGGGACATATTGCAAATCAATCAAGTATGTATTAGTTGAATACAAATTATGTGAAGACCAAGTTCTAGACTGAACTGTGATGTGAATAATCTTTTCACTCATCCTCCCATTTTTCCATCCTTCCTTCCTTCCACAAACATCTTCAGAACATCTGTTACGTTAGGGCCCCATTCCAGGTGGCAGAGAGAATGTAAAAATAGGTAAGGTTTGAGCTGAGCCAGGTGTGGTGGCTCATACCTGTAATCCTAATGCTCTAGGAGGCCCAGGCAGGTGGATGTCCTGAGCTCAGGAGTTTGACACCAGCCTGAGCAAGACTGAGACCCCCCTCTTTACTAAAAAAAAAATAGCCAGGCATTGTGGCAGGCACCAGTAGTCCCAGCTACTAGAGAGGCTGAGACAAGAGGATTGCTTGAGCCCAAGAGTTTAAGGTTGCTGTGAGCTAGGCTGACACTACTGCACTTTTGCCTGAACAACAGAGACGCTGTCTCAAAGAAGCAAAGACTTCAGCTGGGCACAGTGGCTCATGCCTATAATCCCAGCACTTTGAGAGGCCAAGGCTGGAGGATTACAATACCGTGAGATGCCATCACTAAATATATATATATATATAGAGAGAGAGAGACAAAGTTTCAAGCTGTTACCCTGGGTAGAGTGCCATGACGTCACAGCTCACAGCAACCTCAAACTCTTGGGCTTAAGTGATTCTCTTGCCTCAGCCTCCCAAGTAGCTGGGAC
>NW_003852661.1:71987-74795 GCF_000181295.1 Otolemur garnettii | reverse complement strand
ACAACGTTTCTAATTCAAAAGTTAATCTCATAAACCAATTGCACTCTCTAAACGACTCAAGATATATACTTTTAGGTTAAAGCTAAATTTACAAAACTGCAAGGTTGGAAGACACCAGGTGAAGGTCACGCAGCACCTAAACCAGACATCCTCAAACTACGGCCCGTGGGCCACATGCAGCCCGCCTAGGACATTTATCCAGCCCGCCGGGTGTTTTTGCTGTGGCTGCCTGTCCTGTTTAGCAGCAGACTCGTCCTGGGGCCCACAGTCTGGCCCTCCAGCAGTCTGAGGGACAGTGAACTGGCCCCCTGTTTAAAAAGTTTGAGGACCCCCGAAACTGACCAGACCAGCATGTCATGTTGGCCATAGCCTATCTGACTCCATCTTATTCTCACCACATGGGCTCTCAGTTTGTTGTCCAGGCTAGAGTTCTGTGGCATCATAGCTCATAGAGCCTCAACTTTAGGCCTCAAGCAATTCTGCCTCAGCCTCCCAAGTAGCTAGGATCACAGGCACCTGCCATAAGCCTGCCTAATTTTTCTATTTTTAGTAGAGACAAGGTCTTGCTCTTCTTCAGGTTATTCTTCAACTCCTGAGCTCAAGGGGTCCTTCTGCCTTGGCCCCCCAGAGTGCTAGAATTACAGGCATAAACCACCATACCTGGCAAGCCTAGGAATTTAAGGATACAGTGAGTTGTGATCACCACTTCACTCCAGCCTGGGAAACAGTGAAATTCTGTCTCTTTAAAAAATAAAAAAGATGGGCGGCGCCTGTGGCTCAGTGGGTAAGGCGCCAGCTCCATAACTGGCAGGTTCGAATCCAGCCCCCGTCAAACTGCAACAAAAAATAGCCAGGCATTCTTTTGGGCACCTGTAGTCCCAGCTACTCCAGAGGCTGAGGCAAGAGAATCGCCTAAGACCAGGAGTTAGAGGTTGCTGTGAGCTATGACGCCACAGCACTCTACCAGGGGAGATAAAGTGAGACTCTGTCTCTAAAAATGAATAGGCTCGGCGCCTGTGGCTCAAGCAGCTAAGGCACCAGCCACAGGGTCAGCGCCTGTAGCTCAAGCGGCTAAGGCGCCAGCCACATACATCTGAGCTGGTAGGTTCAAATCCAGCCCAGACCCACCAAACGACAATGAAGGCTGCAACCAAAAAATAGCCGGGCGTTGTGGTGGGTGCCTGTAGTCCCAGCTACTTGGGAGGCCGAGGCAGGAGAATCACTTGAACCCAGGAGTTGGAGGTTGCTGTGAGCTGTGACACTACAGCACTCTACCGAGGGTGACAGCTTGAGGCTCTGCCTCAAAAAATAAAAATAAAAATAAAAAAATAAATACTTGGTTCTTGCCCTCAAATAGTTCACAGTATAAGAGGGAAGAAAAGACTTGTTCACAGTCCTAAATGAACTTACTATCTAATTGAGGAGAAAGGACTCTACGAAATGAGCTTTTTCTGATTATTCTTTAGTCCCAACAAACTCCTACTCACACCTTCTTTTCTGCTCACAGTCTTGCAAGATTCTCTTTCCCTCTTATCTTTTCCGGATGCCATTGCCCAATCCTGTTCCCTGAGGTCATCTAAGCTCTAAAACAAGTACTGAAGGAATAATGGAGGAGACAAACACAGGTTGCAGATAAAAAATAAAAAACAAAAAGAAAATCAAAAAATAGAGGGATGCTCAGGGCAACAGAGTAAGACTCTGTCTCAAAGGAAAAAAAAAAGGAGGGACAATTTGTCCCCAAATTTACAAAATAAGAGGGGGACAAAATTTTGTTACAAAATTAACCATAACTGCCCCTTATCTAACCAATGGTTTTAAATAATAACCATAGGCCGATGATTCCCAAATTCACATATAACTGCTTACTTGACATTTTCACCAGGAAATCTTTAGGGCGTCTCAAACACGGCTGAAACAAAACTCTTTCTGTTTCTCCCTTTCTTGCTCTTTCCCCTCTTACGCCCATCCCAGTATACAGCAACTCAGTCTGTCACTTCTCGGGCTAAGAAGTTATAGCCCCAAATAAGTGACTGAGGCAAAAGTCTCAATCAATGGTGGTTTATTAAGCCAAAGTTTGAGGGCATGCCCAGGAAAAACGCAAACCACAGCAAATCTGTGACTGTCCAAGGTGAAATTTGAGAGCTCAGTATTTAAAGGGGGTAGGGCATACAGAAAGAAAAAAGGTAGACAGTGAGACAAATTTACATTTTTGTGAGACCCTGGAAGTCTGTATTTTATGTAAGGCAAATGTTCAAAGGAAGTAAAGGAAGCATCAGTTGTAAGGATACCTCTGGGTGAGTGGAAGAATGTTTAACCTTGCCTTGACTCTGTTCTGCACCTGGGAAGATAAACTCACAATCAACATTATTAGTGTGGAATCCAACAGACTTTAGTTTTCAAAACTAGACTTAGCCCCTGCAGGCCCGAAGTTACAACTTGATGACCTTGCTCTGGGAGGCCAGCAAGGAATGTCCTTGTGAATGATCCGTGGGGGCAGTCCTTGTAGATGCCTGAGCCTTTAACCTTTCCGCAGGCCTCTGATGAATGTATGATATTAGTAACAGCTATTTATTCATAAGGGGGGTTGCATGACTCTCCCTCCACCATTGACTTCTCCTTTGCATAAGGAGTTGAGGGGGAGGGATGTGCCCCATTTCCTCTGCCTGGAATAATCTGCCTCCAGATCTAAGCATAGTCTCAGGTCCAGTGTCACCTTGTCAGAGGAAACATCCCTGACCTAAATTAATCTATTGTCTCCATTGTCTCCTAGTCAAATTGATTGGTTGCATTTACAACATAGGAATTTTT
>NW_003852661.1:68789-71150 GCF_000181295.1 Otolemur garnettii | reverse complement strand
TACTCAGCCTCCTTTTTTTTTTCCATCCTTCAGCCTTAGCCTCTGGAGCAGGGATCCTCAAACTTTTTAAACAGGGGGCCAGTTCACTGTCCCTCAGACCTTTGGAGGGCTGGACTGTGGGCCCCAGGACGAGTGGGCTGTTAAGCTAGGGTGACCAGACGTCCCACTTTTGGCAGGACAGTCCCAATTTTTAACAATTTGTCCTGCGTCCCAGGGCAGTTTAAAAAAGTCTCAATTTTTGGAAAGAATGCATGAATGGGCAGGAGAACAATAAGGGAATATACAGTTTTTGGCTGCCATGTGGCTATTTCACCAGGATATGAGTTTTATATTATTTTTGTTAATTTTATAATGTTAAACTGTAATAATAACAAATAATTGTTGGGAAGTGACTATCGAGAACTGCTTATCAAAGTTTGCATTGTTGTCAGGCCCCGCCCCCACCCCACCCCAGCCCCACCCCCGTCAATGGTGTCCCGCTTTACCAATGTTAAAATCTGGTCACCCTATGTTAAGCGGGACAGGTAGCGGTGGCAAAAACATCCGGCAGGCCAGATAAATGTCCTAGGCGGGCTGCATGTGGCCTGCGGGCTGTAGTTTGAGGATGCCTGCTCTGGAGTAACTGGGACTACTGGTGCAGATGATCAGACTTGAGACAGGGTCTTGTTATGTTGCCCGGGCTGTTCTTGAACTTTTAGCCTCAAGTGATCCTCCTGCCTCAGTCTCACAAAGTGCTAGATTACAGACATGAGTCACAATTCCTAGCCTAAGGGGAATATTTTTGATCTTTAAAATCTAATGGAATTTGCCCTGCTAGGTTACAGACTTGCTTGAGACCTGTATTCCCCTCCTTTCTGATTTCTACCTTTTGGAATAGCAAAGTCTATACTATGCCAGTCCCACCACTGTATTTGCAAAGCAGATAACTTGTTTGGTTTTATAGATTCACAGCTGGAGAGGACTTTGTTGCCTCAGCATGAATCACATCTCTCATATGCATCTCACCCATACCTGATTTAGATGAAATTTAGGTGAGATGTTGTACTTAGAGTTGATGCTGTAATGGGTTTAGATTTCAGGGGCTGTTGGGAAGCATGGATGTATATTGCAGCTGAAAGGACATGAATTCGGAGGGTACTGGACAGATGGCAGAGTATTATGGGTTGAATCATGTCCCACCAAAATTTGTATGTTGAAGTCCTTACCTGTAGTAGCACCTTAGAATGTAACAAGGTATTTTAAGGGGTGATTACGTTAAAATGAGGCTCTTAAGGTGGGCCCTAAGGCAGTATGGCAAGTGTCCTTATGACAATGAGGACACAGACAGTTACAGAGGGAAGACCACATGAAGAAGACACAGAGATGGCCGGAAGACCACATGAAGAAGATACACAGGAAAAAGGGCCATCCACAAGCCAAGGAGGAGGCTTCCAAAGAAACGAACCCTGCCAACATCTTGATTTCAGATTTCTAGTCTTAAATACATTTGTTTAAGCCACCCAATCTGTTGTACCTTGTTATGGCAACCCCAGCAAACTAATACAGAAATTATCTGAAATTATCTTGCTTGTATATTTGATTACTTATTTAGTGTTTCCCTGCTCCCCAAAGAATTTCCTTCCTGCCCATCTATGGAGAGCAGCCCCATAAGTACCTGATAATCACGTTGAAGTTCATCAAAAGAAACTAAACAGGAGCCAAGCATGGGGGCTGTCCCGGAGGAGGCCAAGGTGGGAGGCTCATTTGAGGTCAGGGGTCAGGGGATACAGAGACAAAAAGGAGAAGGGAGGGAGGGCAAGACCATCCTCAGCAAAAGCAAAACCCCATCTCTACTAAAAAGAGAAAAATTATCTGGGTGACAGTAGCCTATAATTCCAGTTACTTGGGAGGCTGAGGCTGCAGGACTGCCTGAGACCAGGAGTTTGAGGTTGCTGCGGCCATGGCACTCCAAGTCCGGCTATACTGAGACTTTGTCTCAAAAAAAAAAAAATAGCTAAACCATAAAGTGGCCCCCCAAAGATTTTATCTTTTCATACATATCTGCTACAAGCTTTAGTGTATTGCTCTCAGTGTCTTTCTTGCTGCGTTTTTCTTTCTTCACTCTCCTGTGCCTCCTCACGACGCCCGTCACCCTCGCCAGACCGAGTTACTTGTAGTTCATGAAATGCATCGTGCCATTTTGCACACTGCTTTCCCTTTGTCTAGAATGGCCCTCATCGACTTCTTTGACTAACTGAAGCTTTGTTATCCTTCAACACTCAGCTCAGGAATTCCCTCTTCTGGGAAATCCTTTTTATTCCTCTCTATTTTGTATTTATTTTCCATTTCATTAATTTGTATCCCAATCTATGTTATCTTCTT
>NW_003852661.1:66006-67749 GCF_000181295.1 Otolemur garnettii | reverse complement strand
CTCTGTAAATATTTTGATATCTGAATTTTATTATTTATTTGTTTATGTTTATTCCAGAATATTATGAGGATATAAATAGTTCAGCTGCATGAATTGCTCTTGTACAGTTCGAGTCAAATTTATAAGTGTGCCCATCCCCCAGTTAGTGCGCTGTACCCCCTTCGGCCCCTCCCACCCTCTTGCTTCCCACTGAGTTTTACTATCACATGTGCATGTGAGTGTTGATCAATGAGCTTTATTTATTTGCTTATTTATTCATTCATTTATTTATTTAGAGAGACAGAGTCTCACTGCGTTGCCCTGGCCAGGGTACAGTACCACCATTTAACTCACTGCAACCTCCAGCTCCTGGGCTCAAACGATCCTCCTGCCTCAGTCTCTTAAGTAGCTGGGACTACAATTGTACACCACCACATCCAGCTAATTTTTTCTATTTTTAATAAAAACGGGGAGTCTCACTTGTGCTCAGGCTGGGCTTGAGAACTCCTGACCTCAAGGGATCCTTCTACCTTAGCCCCCCAAAGTGCTAGGCCACCACCACTGGCCTGATGTCTGAATTAGAGCTGAATTCTCCCAGACATAAGTCACTTCAGACTGTGAGAGTTGCCGAATTGAAGCACTTTAAATTCTCTCTTTGAGCTTTTTTGAGTCACACAGGTAGCATGAATTAGAACCACAAAACTCATAAAAGCCAGCTTGTGTCTGGAATCCTCAAGGAGGATATTTCTCCTCTGCCAAGTTCCAAGTTCAAGGCAGGTAGCTATCTTTTCTGATCCCTTCAGCACAATGGGTTTTATTTTTTCATTTTCCTGTATACTTCAGAAGTCATATTACTAGGTTTCTCACCTAAGCATGTCCTAGGCTTCAAATTCTACACTTAAAGAAGTAGCTCCAAGAGATTTCCAAAACAGAAGGCTCACATTCCTCAAGATGTAGCATAAACTATCAGGACATATACTGGCTTTAGCACGTTCTTACCTCTCTAGGTCTCTGAGTTCACTCAGTGCATTTTAAATTATCTTATATGTCTTTTATTCTGTTCAGTTTGGAGGGTCATTGGGAGTATATAATTGATATCACTGCCTGAAATGGATCTCTGCATTTACTTAATCTGTAACATAAAGGAGTCGAGCCATTTAGTTTTGTTTTTTTTTTTAGAGACAGAGTCTCACTTTATCGCAACTTGTCACAGCTCACACCAACCTCCAGCTCCTGGGCTCAAGCAAGTCTCTTGCTTCAGCCTCCCAAGTAGCTGGGACTACAGGTGCCTGCCACAACACCTGGCTATTTTTTTGTTGCAGTTTGGCAAGGGCCGGGTTTGAACCCACCACCCTCAATATATGGGGCCTGTGCCCTACCCACTGAGCCACAGGCGCTGCCCTAGATACTTTTTCAAAGCCAGCAACAGGGTAGGTAGGGAGAACAAGAGGGTAGAGGATTGGGGGGTGGGGGGGTTGGTGTCTCATGCCTGGACTTTTAGCCTCCAGATCTGTGAAAGAAGGCATTTCTGTTGTTTTATCTGTGGCTACTTTTTTTTTTTTCCCAATGGCAGTTTTTGGTGGGGGCTGGGTTTGAACCTGCCACCCTCGATATATGGGGCTGGTGCCCTACTCCTTTGAGCCATAGGCATCACCCTATTTCTGTTGTTTTAAATCACCCAATTTGTGACAATCTGCCATGGCAGCTCTAAAAAACTATTATTGGACTTGGCATCTGTAGCTCATCTGCTAAGGTGCCAGCCAC
>NW_003852661.1:63086-65692 GCF_000181295.1 Otolemur garnettii | reverse complement strand
GGGGCACTAAAATGATGTATATCTTGATCTGGATGGTGGTTACATGGAGGATACAGATGTAAAAATTCATTGACCAGCACTTTCATGTGCATTTTACATTTAAGTTATAACCAGTTTTTAAAAAGTATGTAAGGACAGGCATGATGGCTTACTCCTGTAACCCTAGCACTTTGGTAGGCACAGGTGGGAGGAGCATTTGAGACCAAGATTTGGAAACCAGACTGGGTACAGCAAGACCCTCTTTCTACAAAACATTAATAAGTTAGCCACACATGATGGCACACACCTGTAGCCCAGCTTCTCAGGAGGCTGTGGCAGGAGAATCACTTGAGCCCCAGAGTTTGAGGTTGCAGTGAGCTATGATGATGCCATTGTACTTTAGCCCAGGCAACAGAGGAAGACCCTGTCTCAACTCCCCTCAAAGGAAAACAAATAGAAAACATATAAAAATATAGTACATAAAATAAAATAAGATAGGTGCAGTGGCTCACGCCGGTAGTCCTAGTACTCTGGAAGGCCAAGGCCAGTGGACTGCTTGAGCTCAGAAGTTCGAGACCAGCCTAACCAAGAGTGAGACCTCGTCTCTAAAATAATAATAATAATAATAAATATCCGAGTGTTGTGGCAGGCACCTGTAGTCCCAGCTACTTGGGAGGCTGAGGCAAAAGAATCACTTAAGCCCTGGAATTTGAGGTTGCTGTGAGCTATGATGCCATAGCACTCTACCACGGGCAACAAAGTCAGACTCTGTCTCAAAAATAAATAAATATATATTTTAAGAAACACATATCCACAAAGGAGTCTGGGAAATCTAATTTTTAGCTTTCCAATCTTTGCACGTGAGGAAGGCACACATGTTATCACATAAATGAAAAACCAAAAAGAGGGGTTATATAAATTAGAAAGCCCCTGTCCCACAGGAGAGTCCATCTCCTTAGTAACCAGAGTGTTTAATCTGGAAACACAGTGTCTCCCTACCCTGGATGGTGCCAAAGGTTCTGTCTGGGTTGTTCACCAGCCCTGGGATCACATCTTTGTCCTCGTGTTCATCATCAGTGCATCTCTTAGAGTGGATAGCCTGCAGCTGAACTCCGCCATTGGAGTTAATTAATTAATGCATTGATTCATTTTGGTTTTGCTTGCAAAGCCAACAGACTCTGGGAACGCCTTACCATGGCCCTCTTCGTGCTGATCTCACTGAGGAATAACTGTTGAAAATGTCCAAGGAAGGAATCCTCGCTTCGAAGATGACAAAGAAAAGAGGGAACAAGGGTCCTGCCAAAAAGGGCGGTGGCCACGTGCAACCCGTTCCCTGCAGGAACTGCGCCGGCTGCGTGCCAAAGACAAAGCTATAAAGAAGTTTGTCGCTCGGAACAGTGGAGGCCGCAGCTGTGAGGGACGTTTGTGAAGCGAGCGTCTGCGACGCCTGTGTGCTTCCCAAGCTCTATGGGAAGCCGCGTTACTGTGTTGAGTTGTGCTGCTTGCAGCAGAGTTGCGTCCCGGGAAGCCGCAAGGACCGAACCTCTCACCCCGATTTAGACCTACGGTGCTGCCCCCACGACCTTCACCAAAGCCATGTAAAGAGTTGAGTTCTTGAGGACTGAAGAAAAACTATCCTTTGGGAAGAAATAAAATGGAAATTATACTTAAAAAAGAAAAGAAAATATCCAAGGGAAAAACAAGCGAAAAAACGCATAAGGATGCCAGTCCCATGATGTAGAATTGTTCCATGCAAAATCTACATTGTAGATCATCGAATTATTGTTCAAATACTAAAGTGCCTTTGAAAATTTTCCAGGGGGAAGTAAAAAGAGAAGAGGCTTGGACATTTAAATAGAGCAGCATTTAAAAGTATTGCTGGTAAAACGTGAGTAGGTAAGCACTTGAGAACTTTGGGCATATAGCATTGAGCGATATAAAGATGGTATTTTAAGCTCAAGAATGAACTAAAAGTCTTATTGAACTGCTGACAGTTCTGAAAAGTATTGAAAAGCAATAGTAGCACCAAGAATTGAAAAGGCCAATATGGGGCCATCCCGCACCAACTGCAGGAGCATCACCCCTTAACGTTTCTTAAAAGTTTCCTGACAGGCTCAGCCCACTTGTCAGCAAAAATTAAATGGCAGACTTACGATGATAGTATTACTGAGATGCTGCCTACTTTTACAAAACACTCTTGAAGGCATTTACTAATGCACTTCAGTGTGCCGTTATGAATAATTAAGTTCCAATAAATTCAGAATAGCTAAATAATTTAATCACTTGTCAAAGTAAATCAGCTAAGAATATTCTGAGGTTGAATGTATTTGATTTTCATGCTTTGATTTACTTGTTTTCTCATTAAATCAGATAGAATAAAAAACAGTTAAACTTCCAATTCATAATGCCAAATAATATCACCCTCACCACCCTGCAAGACGCTTGGTTAAGCTCGGTGCCTGTGGCTCAAGCGGCTAAGGTGCCAGCCACATACACCTGAGCTGGCAGGTTCGAATCCAGTCCGGGCCAGTCAAACAACAATGACAGCTGCAACCAAAAAATAGCCAGGCATTGTGGTGGATGCCTGTAGTCCCAGCTACTTGGGAGGCAGAGGCAGGAGACTCGCT
>NW_003852661.1:60327-62985 GCF_000181295.1 Otolemur garnettii | reverse complement strand
AAAAAAAAAACAGCTCTTTCTCTGAACTTTAAATTATGATTAGGGCTTGGATGAGTGATGAGTAGGAGAATTTTGAGTACCACATAAAACATGGAAGAATAAACAAAACAGTCTAGCTGAAAGGTGGGTTTTCATGACAGAGAACAGGAGAAGGAAAAGAAAGAAGAGTAAATTGGAATGAAGTTGCAGAAGATCTAGAATTACAAGTCAAAGACTTTCAGTTTCATTCCTTAGACAGAGGACAATCATGAAGAGGCTTTCCTGAGCCGCAGAGTACTAAGAAGCTTGTTCATGCGGAATGCATGAGAAAGAAAGGATAAGCCCTGAGAAGGCAATGGTTATGTCCCCATGAGTGGTACCGGGGTCCACTTGGGTGGGTAAAGGAGAACAAAAGAAGAGCCAAAGCAAAGGAAGTGTCTGTAGAATCTGTAGAACTTGGCGACTGCTTGGCAGGGCAAAGGAAGAAATGAAAGATAACCTCAAAGTCTTGTTTTGTTTTATTACGGTAACAACATTTAATACGAGATCTATCCTCTTAACTTGTTTTTAAGTGTACAATATTGTTGACTCTAGATGCAGAGTTGCCCAGCACATCTTTGGAGGTTGTTCCTCTTACTTATCTGAAACTTTATGCCCATTGATTAGTAACTCCTCATGTACCCTTCCCCACCCCCTGGCAATCAGCATTCATTCCCTCTTTGGCTCCATAATTGGACTGTTCTAGATACCTCATAGGAGTGGAACATGCAGTACTTGTCTTTCTGTGACTAGCTTATTTCACTTAGATGTCCTCAAGCTTTATCCATGTTGTTGTGTACTGCAGAATTTCCTTTTTTTTTTTATGAGCTAAGGACTTGATAGACCCTTCTCCAAAGAAGATGTTCAAATCACCAATATAAAAAATACTCAAGGTCATTAGTCATTAGGAAAATACATATTAAAAGCACAGTGAGCTGCCACCTCACACCCGTCGGCATGGCCATAATCAAAAAACCAAAAGATAACAGGTGTCAACAAGGATATGGAGAAATTAGAACCCTTGGGCGCTGTAGACGGGAATACAAAATGGTGCAGCTGCCGTGGAAAACAGTGTGGAGGGTTTTTAAAAAATTATAAATAAAACTGTCATGTGATCCAGCAATCCCATTCCTGGGTATTTCTCCAAAACAATTGAAATCAGGATCTCAGAGAGATATTAGCACTCCTATATTCACTGCAGCACTCATCACAGTAGCTCAGAGGTAGAGACAGCCTAAATACCTAGCAACAGATGAATGGGTAAAGAAAATGTGCCATATAAAACCTGAAGGGTTTTCTTCAGGTTTTCTTTTTTATGGAGACAGAATCTCACTCTGTTGCCCAAGCTAGAGTGCCATGGTGTCAGCCTAGCTCACAGCAACGTCAAATTACTGGGCTCAAACAATCCTCTTACCTCAGCCTCTCAAGTAGCCAGGATTACAGGTGCCTGCCACAATGCCTGAATAATTTTTGCTTTGTTTTTTAGTAGAGCTAGGGTCTCACTCTTGTTCAGGCTGGTCTCAAACTCCTGAACTCAAGGTAGCCTCCCACTTTGGCCTCCCAGAGTGCTGGATTACAGGCATAAGCCACCGCACCTGGCCAATTTGGGTTATTTTTTATGAATTATATCTGAAAGTTTTGAGAGTGACTAAGAGGATGGTGGTGCTGCTGAGGACAAAGAGAAATCAGGAGTAGTCAATTTGTGAAGAAGAGAATGAGTTTGATTTTCTTTTCTTTTCTTTTTTTTTTTTTTGAGTCAAAGTCTCTGTCACCCTGGGTAGAGTGCTCTAGTGTCATAGCTCATAGCAACATCAAACTCTCGGGCTCAAGCAATCCTCTTACCTCAGCTTCCCAAGTAGCTGGGACTACAGGCACCCACCAGAACACCCAGCTATTTTTTCATTGCAGTTTGGCTGGGGCCGGGTTCGAACCTACCGTATATGGGGCCGGCACCCTACCCACTGAGCCACAGGCACTGCCCTGAAAAACATCTGGCTATTTTTATAGA
The DNA here is from genome assembly GCF_000181295.1 of Otolemur garnettii. Taxonomy (NCBI): domain Eukaryota; kingdom Metazoa; phylum Chordata; class Mammalia; order Primates; family Galagidae; genus Otolemur; species Otolemur garnettii. The sequence continues at coordinate 60,959 of NW_003852661.1, read as the reverse complement.
AAGGGTCTTGCTCTTGCTCAGGTGGGTCTCGAACTCCTGAGCTCAAGTAATCCACTAGGATTACAGGTGTGAACCATCGCACCTGGCCCTATTGTTTATATTTTTGAGATAGAGTCTCACTTTATTACCCTGGGTAGAGTGCTGTGGTATCATTGTTCACTGTAACCTCAAACTGTTGGGTTCAAGTGATCTTGCCTCAGCCTCCCTAGTAGCTGGGACCTGGCTAGTTTTTTCTATTTCAGTAGAGGTGAGGTCTGCCTCTTGGTCAGGCAGGTCTTGAATTCCTGAGCTCAAGCAATCCATCTGCCTCAGGCTCCCGGAATGCTAGGTATGATTTTCACCTGCCAGGCCTGATTTTCAACTATGTTACATTTCAAGGAGCAGCCTAGCTTTCAGGGGGTCAAGTCTGGGTCTGTTAAAATACATGGAAAAGACAATATTAGAGAAAAAGATTTGGGATTCTTTCATCTAGATTTGATGGCTGAAATGATGAAACTGAACTGAATCCTCCGATGATGAGAATGTAAAAAGAGCAAGATAAATCCAAACCTAGAAAATGCCCTTACTTACGGCATGGAAAGAGAAAGAGAGATCACTGTAGACTCCAAATCATTAAATAGATAAAATAGGGC
>NW_003852661.1:54441-59300 GCF_000181295.1 Otolemur garnettii | reverse complement strand
AAAAGAAATAATGTTTGGAAATAATTGCCTTGTATGAACATGAGACTACTGCTAAATTTTTATGAAACCACAGAATTACTAGAGGAATCTGAAGAGTGTGATACTAAAACCAGGAGACTATATGGTAAAATAGTATGGATTTGGGAATCAGGCAAACTTTGATCCAGACAAAACACTAAGAAGATTACGTGAGTATATATGCACATAATAAGTGCTTTAGTTAACATTGGTGAATAATTAGTTCTACAAACTCAAACCTCAGATGTCCATGGATACCAGAGGAAGCCATAAATCACCAATTAAAATGAAGTAATATAATGCAATAATGAAAATATTCATTTATTGGGTGGCGCCTGTGGCTCAAAGGAGTAGGGCACCAGCCCCATATGCCAGAGGTGGTGGGTTCAAACCCAGCCCTGGCCGAAAAACTGAAAAAAAAAAATATATATATATATAATACACACATATATATATTCATTTATTATAATTACCATATTAAGTGCTTACAGTGTGTCAAATATTATTCCAAAATTATAGAACAAGAAACTGAGGCTTAAAGAACTGAGGCTTAATATACATTGCCCAGTGTCACATAGATAATAACAGGTGATCAACTCCAGCCCAAATTTGCTGTCCGCAGAGTCTCCTAAACACAGATACATACAGTGTCCAGGGAGAGTCCAGAATAGAAGGTGCTATCAACGTAGAAAAGAAGAAGCTCTTGGTGCAGGGAGGAAGAGACAGCAGAGAGAGGGTGAAAGGGATCAGAATGACCTTCCTCACAAGGCGGGAAAGGGAGCGCCTTACAAAGCAGGAATTTGGTGGATGGTCAAAGAGACAGAAAGGATATTACAGGCAAAAACAAGAGGAACTTCAAAAACACACAGTGTGGCTGGCTCCCAGAAGGCACATGGAGCTCTAGCAAGAGCTCAGAAGGGTCAGAAGGGGCATGCCACGAAGAGCTCGATGCCTGCTGAGCATTGCAGTGCCAGGAAGCACAGGAATGTCATTCATGGTCATTCTGTCATCAGTGTGTATGACACATAGGAAGGGGCAGGAACAGCAGATAGGAGGAAACTATAATAATCCAGGTATAGGAGCCTGAACGTAGGATGGAGGGGAGGGGACAGAGTCTGAACATACTTACGAAACAGAATCAACAAGTTGGTGCAGATTGGAGTCAAAGGTAGAGGGATGAAGGACTCCAGGCTCTTAGCTTTTAGCTCCTTAGTCCCCAAATTCTGACTAAGGAATGAAAGATGATTTATTTCCCATAAAGAGTTCAGAAAGAGGAGTAGGGAAAAATAACAAATTTTAGCACAGCTAAGGGCACAACAACTAAAGCAAACGGACAACCTTCAGAACGGCAGAAGATGTTTGCATGCTGTGAATTTGACAAAGACCTGATAACTAGAATCTACAGAGAACTTCAACTAATCAACAAGAAAAGACAAACAATCCCATTTATAAATGGGCAAGAGAATGAACGGAAACTTCTCTGAAGATGACAAATGGCCAACAAACACATGGAAAAATGCTCATCATCCCTACACATTAGAGACATGCAAATCAAAACCACCTTGAGAAATTACCTAACCCCCGTGACAATAGCGCACCTCAGAGTCCCAGAGCTGCAGATGCTGGTCTGAATGTTGAGAGAAGAAACCACGTTTCCACTGCTGGTGGGACTGCAAACTACAGCAGCCTCTTTGGGAAGAAGTATGGAGAATCCCAAAGAGCTAAAAGTAAACCTTTCATTTGATCCCACAATCTCATTACTAGGTATCTACTCAGAAGAAAAAAAATCATTTTACTCTAAGGATATTTGCATTCAAATGTTTTATAGTAGCCTGATTCATAATTGCCAAGGTGTGGCATCAACCCAAGTGCCCATCAAACACATGAATAGATTAATAAGCAGTGGTATATGCACACTATGAAGTTATCATTACGCCCTAAAAAGATGGTGGCTTTCCGTCTTTTGTATCAACCTGGGTAAAGTTGAGGAACATACTCCTTAGTAAAGTGTCACAAGAATAGAAACGGAAGTATACAATGTATTCAATGCTCATATGAAACCAACAGAAAAACACCTACACACCCACACAAAGAAAAAGATAAGTAAGTTCAAGTGGGCGGATGGAGGAGAAGGAGGAGGGGAGAGGGAAAGAGGAGGGGGGTTGGTAAACTCACCTGATGAGCACAGTGTTAAGGGTATACAGCATCGCCCCTGGATGAAGGGCTCAGTTGCAACTTGGACTTTCCCTGACAGACTCAAACAATGTAACCTAATTGTGTGTACTCCCATATTAATCTGAAATTTTTTAAAAAGGATGAAAATGTGTTGAAAGTTAAAAAAAAAGAAAAGGTAACGAATTTTGGGTGGTGCCTGTGGCTCAGTGAGTAGGGCACTGGCCCCATATACCAAAGGTGGTAGGTTCAAACCCAGCCCTGGGCCAAACTGCAACAAAAAAAATAGCCGGGTGTTGTGGCAGGCACCTGTAGTCCCAGCTACTCGGAGGCTGAAGCAAGAGAATTGCCTAAGCCCAAGAGCTGGAGGTTGCTGTGAGCTGTGACGCCACAGAGCTCCACCAAGGGTGACAAAGTGAGACCTAAAAAAAAAAAAAAAAAAAAGATAACGAATTTTACATTGGACTTTTCATATTTAGGATATCCAAATGGAAGTGTACAGCAAGGTGGTATAAAAATGCATCTGCCACAAAGTGAAGTCTCAGAGGCCAGGCACGGTGGCTCACGCCTATAATCCCAGCACTTGGGAGGCCAAGGTGAGTGGATTGCCTGAGCTCAGGAGTTCCAGACCAGCCTGAGTAAGAGCAAGACCCCATCTTTAAAAAATAGCTGGGCGGTATGGGCGGTGTCTGTGGCTCAAAGGAGCAGGGTGCTGGCCCCATATACAGGAGGTGGCGGGTTCAAACCCAGCCCTAAACAAACAAACAAAAAAATAGCTAGGGGTTGTGGTGGGCACCTATAATCCCAGCTACTTGGGAGGTTGAGGCAAGAGGATCACTTGAACCCCAGACTTTGAGGTTGCTGTGAGCTAGACGCCAGGGCACTCTACCAAGGATGACCAAGTGAGACACTGTCTCAAAAAAAAAAAAAAATAGAAAAGTGATGTCTTAGTGTGTATTAATATGAAATAAATTTAGCCCTCCCCAAATATATAATCATATTCTCTCTCTCTCTCTCAATCTCTCTCCTTTCTCCTTTGTCAGAGGCAAGGTCTTCTTGTGTTACCTAGGGTGAAGTGCAGTGTGGTTCAACCATAGCTCACTGCAACTGCAAACTCCTGGGCTCAAGAGATCCTCCTGTCTCAGCCTTCCCAGCAGCTGGGAAGATGGGCATGCACTACCAAGCTGAGCTAATTTTTTTATTTTTATTTTTCAGACAGACAGGGTCTCATTATGTTGCCCTGGCTGGTCTCTAACTGGCCTCAGCAATCTTCCCACCTCAGCCTTCCAAACTGCTAGGATTACAGACATGAGCCAACTGCCCCAAATGTACATTATTCTTCAATAAATGTACAAAACAGCCTTTTATGGGTGGTGGCGAGCTCGACGAGAGTGCCATGAAGGCCTCCGGCACACTGCCAGAACACAAGGTGGTGGGGCGCTTTGCGCCTGCCCTGAAGCACCACACACCGCCCCTGGGTCACAGGCAAATCTTTGCAGCTGACCACGTGGTCACCACCTCCGGCTTTTGGTACTTTGTATCTCAGCGAAGGGAGATGAACAACTCTTCGGAGAAATCGTCTACTGTGGGCAGGCATCGGAGAAATCCCCCCAGGGGTGAGGAACGTCCGCTTCTGGTTTCCCTATCGCTCGCACAGTAGAACCCACAACTGGTACCAGGACTACCAGAACCTGACCACTGCGGGTGCTGTCACCCCAGGCTACCAGGACGGGGGGCGCCACGCGATCCAGATGGTGAAGGCCGAGGAGACTGCAGCCAGCAAGTGCCGGGGCAGCTGCCGGCCATCAAGCAGTTCCACGCTCCAGGGTCCAGAACCTGCTGCCCCATCGGGTCCTAAGTCACGAGCACCAGCCACGCTGCCCCACCCAGAGGCCCAACAGACACCTTCTAGGTGTAGAGCCCTCTCGCTGGGGTCTGCCCAAGTAAACTCACGTCGTATAGGTTTCTCAGTACCATGCGCTAACAGATTGTGCAACTGGAACACTATGTTGATTGGTTTTTTTTTTTTAAAGAATTTACAAAACATCTTTTAGATCCAGAGAAACAAAAATAAATATCTAACAGCTTCCACCAGTGGGCATCGCCTTTCAACTAGCCAACGGCAGGTCTTGGCTGTGCATGCCAGTCCGACTGGGAACCTTGGATTCCATCCATTAGGCTGTACTGCCTCCTTGTGTATCCAAGTAGCAATAGCAGAAGGAAAATTAAATCACCTATTTCATTCATTGTCTTGGGCAATATCGTACATACTCAAACACTGCGAAGCCAAAAGTAGGCGGATGGAATTGACCCGAAGTATAAGTAACTTTTTGAGGAAGCTTTTGGGAACTCTACCATTGTCTGGTTTTTCTCAGAGTAAATCCTTAATTAAACAATACTAAGTTATGGATCACTTTAAAAATAGAAATGAACTTTGCTCTTTGTTTTATTAAGTTACCAAGATGTAATGGACCAATTGTAAATAAAAGTTACAAGCAAAACGTAATTATTTGCTATACTATCTTCCCATAGTTTTTAACCAAAAGCACTTAAGGTCTGAATGTCTTCTAGTGTTAATAAAAATAAAAGCACTGTTAAGCATTAGAGTCAGCATACTCTGGAGATTTGGGAAAAACTCCAAGACAATAAAGAGTAATTTTTCTGGGCGG
>NW_003852661.1:52947-54176 GCF_000181295.1 Otolemur garnettii | reverse complement strand
GGAGGCTGAGGCAAGAGAATCACCTAAGCCCAAGAGCCGGACGTTGCTGTGAGCTGTGATGACACAGCACTCCACCAAGGGCGACAAAGTGAGACTCTGTCTCTAAAAAAAGGAAAAACAGCCAAGTGTTGTTGCAGGCATGTGTAGTCCCAGCTACTTGGGAGACTGAGGCAAGGGGATCACTTGAGTCCAAGAATTTAAGATTGTTGTGAGCTATTATGCCACAGCACTTTACCAGGGCAATAAAGTGAGACTCTGTCTCAAAAAATTGAAATGATATGTAAAAAAAAAATATTTAACTCTCCAAAGGACTATATGTATCTTTTGTAATATGCCAGGTATGTGTGTGTGTGTGTGTATATATATATATATTTTTTTTTTCTTTTTTTTTGCCAGGACCGGGTTTGAACCCACCACCTCCAGCATATGGGGCCAGCGCTGTCCTACCCCTTTGAGCCACAGGCGCCACCCAAGTCTATATATTTTTGAAAATTTTTTACAGACAGGGTCTTTCTCTGTTTCCCAGGCTGGAGTGCAATTGTGCAATCATAACTCTCTGCAGCCTTAAAACTTCTAAGCTAAAGCAATTCTCCCAACTCGGCCTCTCAGAGGGGGAGGATACAGGTGTAAGCTGCTGTGCCCAGCATGGATCTGTAGTCATTCACTCATTCATTCATTTAGACAGTCTCACTCTGCTGCCCCAGGCTAGAGTGTCATGGCACCAGCCTAGCTCACTGGAACCTCAAACTCTCCAGTCCAAGTGATCTTCCTGCTTCAGCCTCCACAGTAGCTGGGACCACAGCCATAATGCCTGGCCAGTTTTTCTATTTGTAGTAGAAGCATGGTCTTTGTCTTACTTAGGCTAGTCTTGAATTCCTGGGCTCAAATGATCCTCCTGCCTCAGCCTCCCAGGGTGCTGGGACTACAGGCCTGAACCACCGCAACTAGCTGGGCTGTATGTTTTTAATAAAAATAAATTCTTTTGCAATAACTCTATGAATGCATTATTTTTTTTCAGACAGAGTCTCACTATGTCGCCTCAGTAGAGTGCAGCAGCATCACAGCTCACAGCAACCTCAAATTCTTGGGCTTAAGCAATTCTCTTCCCTCAGCCTCCCAAGTAGCTGGGACTGCAGGCACCCACCACAACGCCCAGCTATTTTTTGGCTGCAGTTGTCATTGTTGTTTACCTGACCTGGCCTGGGATCGAACCTGCCATGTTGGGTGCA
>NW_003852661.1:52012-52865 GCF_000181295.1 Otolemur garnettii | reverse complement strand
GGGGGGTTGAGACAGAGTCTCACTACATCCCCCTCCATAGAGTGCTGTAGCGTCACAGCTCACAGCAACCTCAAACTCTTGGGTTTAAGAGACTCTCTTGCCTCAGCCTCCCAAGCAGCTGGGTATAGTGAGAAACTGAGGCAGAATCCCATATGGCCGGGTTGGTTGTGGGCCTAAAAACCCCCTGATTTAAGGCCCACATGGGAGCAGAGGTTTGCACACAAATTTCTGTATGCCCTAGTGTGGTACCCCCTTTGACCTGAAAAGATAGAGTCAGACCCCCCACTTAGATGTAGTTAATTGGTAATTTACTTTACCTGCCGCAGAGGCTGCTGCTCTGCAAGGCAGTCACCAGCGAAGTAGGGGGGTGAGTTGTCTGTTACAGTTTTTAGCAAGCATGCTGGTACAGAAGCAAAACATGGCTGGTTAGGAGGGGTTACAGCTTGGGTAGTCATGGATTCAGCAATGGTTACAATCATGTAACAATGATTAATACAGTCTTGGTTGACCATGGATATATCTCAAATCACAATAGTTATAGTTAGGTAACCATGACTAATACAGCCTTGGTGGATTTTCCACCATTGTTCACTCTTTGGGGGGTTTTGTGCTTCCTTGTTCTGTTCTTGGCCACCCTGTGGGGAGGAGGGACATGTCCACTCTGGGGGGAGGGAGGAGGAGGGAAATGGGCTGGGAAGCACATCACAACACTAGAAGTTTCTTTATGCCTTGTTTTAAAGATCGGAGTAATTGCCTCCAAATGGCAAGGTCAGTAGGACAGATTTTCAAACCATCTCTTTTCTCCATGGCCTCAGGCTTCATCAGATTAGAACAAAAGAAGTAATGGCTAAAA
>NW_003852661.1:50661-51570 GCF_000181295.1 Otolemur garnettii | reverse complement strand
AGTTGGAGGTTGCTGTGAGCTGTGACGCCACAGGCACTCTACCCAGGGGGACAGCTTGAGGCTCTGTCTCAAAAAAACCTGGTTATGTTGAAAGGGTCATGCTAAAAGGTGTATGTTGGGTGGATGATCAGATTACTAGGGAGGAGCTACTCACAAGATAGTCGCAAGATGTTTAAATGGATTAATGAAGTCATTGACGTCCAGTGCACATATGCAGGCGGATTGTAATGAATATTAATATTCATTAATGAGGTCATTGATGTAGAGTGCACAAGTGCAAAATTGACTATATAAACCAACAGTAAATAAAGAAAGCTCGCCATTTTGCCTGAGTGAGCAAATGGTCACCTTTATTTAAAACACAACATCAATAACCGTGCTTATTCTCCATGACATCGCTTTTCCGTGAGACCTTTATGGCAACAGCTGGGACTATAGGCGCAGGCCATAATGCCTGGCTATAGGTTTCCTCTTCTTAATGAAATATTGTTTGATATAAAATGTAGTAAAAGCTGAATAATTTCTTAAGGAATAATCAGAGCCCAAGCATTTAAATCTGATAAGGTGCATAGATCCTGAACACTCTTTGGTAGACTTCTAATCAGAAATAACTGGTGTCTGAGAAGGCTTAGAAGTGGCAGACAGCCAATTCTTTCTCCTCCTCTCCCTCAATAATAGTGATTGTTGAGCTTCTTTGTAAAGAAAAATTTTCTGAATGTTTGAGGTTTGGGCCTACAGGAAAATTTGCATTTACTTTTACAGTTTGGAAATTCCAACAAAATTGATCTTGAAATTCATTGTAATGATTTATACCCTAACCTTGGAGTCATTTAATTTCCAGTGATGGGAAAAGTGAGCTAAGGAAAAACTAGAGTGATTAATCATCAAGTTATTCAACCCCAGCAAAAC
>NW_003852661.1:46582-48170 GCF_000181295.1 Otolemur garnettii | reverse complement strand
ACATCTTGGGACTCTGTCTCCAAAAAAAAAAAGACAAAGAGAAAAGACACCCAAAGTTACATCTTGTTTTGGCTGTAATTTGATGGAGGGAATCTGATGATGTCCTCAGAACCCAGTTCTCTTTTTTTCTGGATTTAAAAGTGTCGCCTCCTTTAGGTTAGCTCCACTCTTAAGCAAGCTCTCTCCTCATCATGGCAAGGAGGATGCATTCACTAGCCTCACAACTCCAAATCCAACCAAAAAAGAGATTCTATTTTTTAATAGTTTTCACAAAAGTTCTGAGAGTCAGCTCAGCGCCTGTAGCTCAGTGGGTAGGGCGCTGGCCACATACACTGGGACTAGTGGGTTTGAACCCAGCCTGGGCCTGCTAAACAACACTGACAACTACAATAAAAAATAGTCGGGCTTTGTGGTGGGCTCCTGTGGTCCCAGCTCCTTGGGAGACTGAGGCAAGTGAATCACTTAAGCCTAGGAGTTTGAGGTTGCTGTGAGCTATGACATCACAGCACTCTACTCAGGGCAGCATAGTGAGACTCTGTGTCAAAAAAAAAAAAAAAAGAGGATGTGCACTTCACATCTTCCTCCCCTGGCTTGCTGGAATGTAGATATGATGGCTGGCACTGAAGCAGCTGTTGTGGAGGTAAAATCCACTTAAAAAGCATAGCAGAGCAGCAATCTGGGTCCCCACTTTGTAAATCTGCCCTATGAGTTCTGGGTCATTCAACTTTATACTTCTTTTACATGAAAGAGAAAAAATTTCCATCTTGTTTACGCCATGGTTATTTTTAGGTTTTCTGTCACTCACAGCCCAGTCCAATCCCAGTCCAATGTTAAGTGCATGTATTAAGGTAGACAATGGCATTTTAGGAACCATACCATCATGTGATAAAGTAGAGCAAATTAGAAAAGGAGAGGATAAAGGCAAATCCAGTGGAGACCAAAATACATATTTTTTGCCATCCTTTTTTATTTTTTGAGACACAGTCTCAGTCTATTGCCCCAGATAGAGTGCTGTGACATCATAGCTCACAACAACCTCAAACTCCTAGGCTCAAGTGATCCTCTTGCCTCAGCCTCCCAAGTAGCTGGAACTACAAGTGCCCACCACAATACCCAGCTACTTTTTTTGTTTTTAGTAGGGACAGAGTTTCAGTCTTCCTCAAGCTGGTCTCAAACTCCCAAGCTCATGCAATCCACCTGCCTAGGCCTCCCAGAGTGCTAGGATTATAGGCACGAGCCACTGCACCTGGCCTTTTATGTCATCATAATCGATTTCAATTTTATTCTTTAAGCTCTGTGTGTGTGTATGGTGGGATTTAAAATATTTTGAGCACCTTTTCCGTGCTGCTCAGGGAGGGTTCCCATCATGACTTAAAGGGAAACTTTCACAATGTCCGGAGCCCGTGATGTTCTCAAATTCCTTGCAGCAGGAACCCACTTAGGGGGCCCCAACCTTGACTTTCAGATGGAACAGTACATCTACATCTACAAAAAGAAAACTGGTGGCATCTCCACCCTAAATCTGAAGAGCACCTGGGAGAAGCTTCTGTTGGCAGCTTGGGCCACTGTTGCCATTGAAAACCCAGCT
>NW_003852661.1:37140-40916 GCF_000181295.1 Otolemur garnettii | reverse complement strand
TGATGCCAAGCACTCTACCCAGGGCAACAGCTTGAGACTCTATCTCAAAAAATAAATAAATAAATAAAAATAAAGTGAATGAGTAGTTGTCAAAGGTGTTTAATAAAGTAATAAAGTAATTCTGGGGGTTACACAGAAACTAAATGGGAGATTTTTAGGGATTGAATTGAGTCCCCTGGAAAAAATATGTTGAGAATGATGGAGGAGGCAACACTCTGAAGAGGAAGGTGGAAAGGTGTCTGGCTTAGTTTTAGGACTGTGGATACTTGAACATGTTTATAGTCTGAGGAGTAGAAATTATTGGTGAGGGGAAGATTTGAGGTATAAAAGGTATTAAATAAAGGTTAACTGATGAGGAAAAGCTGCAGAAAGATGAGTGGCAGGGGATTAAACACGTTCTTGAAAGCAACACCTCTTTGAAAACAAGAAAGAATGGATGAACAACGATGGCAGAAAGGAAAAAAGTGGAATTGAAGCCAGTGAGGTGGTGCGCATCTATAGTCCAGCTTCAGGGGGGCCCTTGAGTTCAGACTGAGCAGCATAGAGAGACCTCATCTCAAAAAAAGAAAGAAACAGAGAAAGAAAAGAGTGGAACTGTGGAAAATTTTATTTTCACAGACATATGCTTTAAATCTGTTGATAAACTTTTGAGTTAACTTTTTTTTTTTTGGTAGTTTTTGGCCAGGGCTATGAGGCTGGCACCCTACTCCTTTGAGCCACAGGCGCCGCCCAACTTTGAGTTAACTTTTTAAAGATCAGTCTTGAATTTACTGTTACTCAATTTGTGGGAAAGCATCAGAAAGCAGTTAAGATCTCACCATAATTTAAGTTCTGTTTTGTTTATTTAGATCATCTGACCAAACATAAGGTAGTAGAGCCCACCTGTCCACTTTTTATGACTTACAGAATGACACCAAGAACAGTTTTCATGAGCATCTCAACATTTCACTCTCCCAGGCTGGAGGGCTCTAGAGGGTATGGGGGTGATACTTGGCTTTTTCTTCACCCTTCTGCGGTACTCAGATTAGCGAAGAGACAGCGGTGGCAAATGGCAATGGCCAAAACCCTTGCCAGCAGCACCCAGAATTAGTTGTGCAAATTTATTTTGATCCTGCTCTCAGTTTTCACCTTAGAACGCCTTGAAGGTGGCGCTCATCAAGACTATAAGGCAAGAATCTGCCGAATGGAAACTTCAGAAAACTGGGAAGTAAAACAAAATCCATCAAAGGAGAAGCAACAGCGATGATCCAAACTACGGCCTCATAGACTTCAAACCTGAGCCCTAGTCTGACCAGCCCTCCCTGACGCCTGCAAGAAAACGGCTCTCACTTTTTATTGGCTGACCCTCTCGGAGTTGAGACCTTGCTTTATTTTCACTGGTTGTTGCTGTTGTCACGTCCCTTTGCCACACCCATTTTCCCTCTTGCGTCCAGTGAGCTTTGGGGAAGAGTGATTTACAAAGGGCCGGGGGCGGGAGTTCGCGCCCGGCCAGCCTGTCTCCCCCTCCCCGGCGTCGCGCCCCGCCCACAGTTCTAGGCCCCGCCCCAAGCTGGGGCGGGCCCCGCCTCCCCCTCCCGAGAGGGCAGGGACCAGGCGGCGGCTGCAGCCGCAGGAATATGCTGGAAGCCGGCGGGCGGGCGCCGGCGAGGTGCTGAAGGGACAGTTCCCGCCGCCGAACTTACCCCGCGGGTGGGGCGGCCCGGGAGCCAGCGGGGCACGTGAGCGATGGAGACCATCTGGATCTACCAGTTCCGCCTCATCGTGATCGGGGACTCCACCGTTGGCAAGTCGTGCCTCCTGCACCGCTTCACCCAGGGCCGCTTCCCCGGGCTGCGCTCCCCCGCCTGCGACCCCACCGTCGGCGTGGACTTCTTCTCCCGTCTGCTGGAGATCGAGCCCGGCAAGAGGATAAAGCTGCAGCTCTGGGACACGGCGGGACAGGAGCGGTTCAGGTAGGGCGGCCCGCGCCTGGACTCGGGGACCACGCCGCCCTCTCCGCCGTCCAGACGCTGCTTCCCCAAGCGCCTGCCCCACGGCCCTTGTCGCGGGAGGCTCCGGCCCTTCCCCCTCGAAAGTGCAAACACTCCATTCTCGTTTCCCCTTTGCCCCTCCTCTTCCAGGGACGACTTCCTCCTCCGCAATTTCTCACTTCTTTCTTTGGCGCCCATTTCCTGCGCCCCGGATCCGTCTTTCCTTTCCCGCCTGAAGCAGGGTCGCGGTTGCCACCTCCCCTCTTCCCCAACTCTTTTTCCCCTTGCCAATATTTGGATCCCCTTCGCCACCCCCTCCCCCGCTACCTTCTCTGCAAACTCGGCTCCCTTCGCTGCGCACCTGGCCGACCACCAAGCGCCTCTTTTCCTGTCCTAACCAAGCAGCTTCCCGCTATGTGGCCCGGGAGAATTGCGAAGTAGGGTTCCCAGATTCGTAATTGGTCCTTTAGCTTTACAGCAAGCAGCGCTTCAACCCAGGTTACTGCATGAGCTCACTGGGTATGGTTCACAGGGAGATGGATGCGGTAATGGTTTGAACACCTCACTGCACTGAATGTGGTCATCGCAGAAATACCGGGTCATGACCCGTGGGAATGGGTCTTGTAGGGCGACTAGAAGCCCCATCTGGGACACTGGCACAGCCGAGGGTGTTTGTGTACGTGTGTGTGTGTTTAAGGCGTGAATTGTCTTTAGAAGTTTGCCATCATTGGTGGTTTGGTGGGAAAAGAGATATATATTGAGATTTGTCAGGAACTTTAATTTTGTTTATGATCGGTACTTAACGTTCCAGGGTGATAATAGAACAGAAAATAACATTTCAGAATAGATAAGGAAGGATCCAAATAAATAGTCTCATTCCAAGTGTTTACTGAGGACATGAAGGATTTCACAAAGGAGACTTTTGTAAATAAAAAGTAAACAAAATTACATGCATTTCTGCATTTTGGAGATAGAACCAGATTTAGAGCACATTTTAAATTTCTAGGATTCAAACACTTCATTTTGGAGGAAGGTAGTAAAACTGGTGTATTACAGTGTTTTGTTTCCTAAAGATTGCGTTATGAATTGGAACTGATTTAAGCAAGCATTTTGCATTTGTCAGTAATGGCTGTGCTTGTGAAACACAGTGCTCCATGAGGGGACTTCCCAAACATGGCTCTCCTCGCCCCCAGCCAGCCTCCATTCCAAATGAGATCAGCCTGCATCTGTGAGAAGGGTCCAACATTCAAAGTTTTGGCTTCCTTCCTGGCTATGACACTGATTCACAGAGATGAATGAACTGCTTAGCTTGCTTATACCTTACTTTTCCTGTGTATGAAGTGGAAAGATGGTAAGGCCAGCCCTTCAGAGAGGTGTTAAAGGTTATTGATTTGATCTGTACAATACATAGAATACCACGAAGAAATGTTTTCCTGGCTCGGTGCCCTTAGCACAGTGGTTACAGCACCAGCCACACACACCAAGGCTGACGGGTTCAAACCTGGCCCAGGCCAGCTAAACAACAATGACAAATGCAACAAAAAACAGCCGGGTATTGTGGCAGGCACCTATAGTCCCAGCTACTCGAGAAGCTGAGGCAAGAGAATCGCCTAAGCCCAGGAGTTGGAGGTTACTGTGAGCTATGATGCCACAGCACTCTACTGAGGGTAACAAAGTGAGATTCTGTCTCAGAAAAAAAAAAAGAAAGAAAGAAAGAAATGTTTTCCCTTTTCAAGAAGCCTCTTTTTAATTAATTTGTTTTTTAGAGACAGTCTCAGTTTGTCACCCTCAGTAGAGTGCTGTGGC
>NW_003852661.1:28621-35373 GCF_000181295.1 Otolemur garnettii | reverse complement strand
TGTTGTTTGGCGGGTCCGGGCTGGGGATTCGAACCCGCCACCTTAGGTGTACGTGGCTGGCGCCTTAGCCGGTTGAGCTATAGGCGCCGAGCCGGAAATGTTATATTTAGAAGTTCATTGGTGATTAGATATAAACTAACAGAAAGTGAACCCACTTTAGACAGCTCATGCAGTAGCCAGAAGCAGAAGCAAATATGTTACAGAACAATGAAATAATAGTGGCTGATACTTATCATGATTAGCCTTAGTTTTCAATGTTCAAATTAACATACTAGTGGAGGATAACTACTTGCATAAAATCAGAGGAACAAAATTAAAGTGAAAAGGGTTTAGAGAAAAAATGTATATGTGAGCATAACTATAAACTAATATGACACTCAAATGTTAAGTTTTTATTATTGGGTGGGCACAGTGGCTCACGCCTGTAATCCTACCATTCTGGAAGGCTGAGGCAGGTGGATTGTCTGAGCTCAGGGGTTCAAGATCAGCCTGAGCGAGAGCGAGACCCCCATCTCTACTAAAAATAGAAAAAATAGCTAGGTGTTGTGGCTGGCACCTGTAGTCCCAGCTACTTGGGAGGCTGAGGCAAGAGGATCGCTTGATCCCAAGACTTTGGGGTTGCTGTGAGTTATGTAAGAGTTGGCTCAGCTCCTATGGCCCAAGCGTCTAAGATGCCAGCCACATACACCTGAGCTGGTGGGTTCCAATCTAGCCTGGACCTGCCAAACAACAATGATGGGCTGCAACCAAAAAATAGCCAGGCTGGTCCAAGCCAGCTACTTGGGAGGATGAAATAAGAGAATCGCTTGAGCCCAGGAGTGGGAGGTTGCCATGAGTTGTAATGCCACCACACTCTACCAAGGGTGACAGCTTGAGGCTCTGTTTAAAAAAAAAAAGTGTAAGAGTTTGGGATTGTTTATATAGACAAAGTTCAGGGAAACTTTACAGAATTTAACTTTGTTTTCATTGTTGACACAAAAGTCTCACTCTTTTGGCCTAGGTAGATTGCTGTGGCATCAGCCTAGCTAATAGCAACCTCAAACTCCTAGGCTCAAGTAATTCTCCTGCCTCAGCCTCCAGAGTAGCTGGGACTACAGGTGTTCACCACCACACCTAGCTAATTTTTCTTTCTTTCTTTCTTTTTTTTTTTTTTGGCCTGGGCCGGGTTTGAACCTGCCACCTCCAATATATGGGGCCGGAGCCCTACTCCTTGGAGCTGCAGGCACCGCCCTAATTTTTCTATTTTTAATAGAGATGGAAATCTCTTTCTTGCTCAGGCTGATCTCAAACTCTTGGCCTCAAGGAATCCTTCTCTCTCCTTGGCCTCCCAGAGTGCTAGGATTATAGGCATGAGCTACTATGCCCGGCCTAGAATTTACCATTTTTCCTTGTAAGGCTTAATGCATAATTACAACAGTTTGATTAGTTGAGGTGGTCTTGTTCTTTCAGGAAAGATATATTTAACATTCCGTAGTACTGAAGGTGTAACTGTCATAGTATAGCTAGAGTCTCTGTCTGCCAAGTCCTTGGTCTTGGAGATTCCAGGAATGAATCCACTGTCCATGAGAATAAGCGAAAGGATGGATTTTACTGGTGGATAGATAAGGAAGCCTCCACTGCAGCGAAGGGCAGACCCAAGTGGGTAGTCCATGTGGGCCTTTTCCTAATGTGTGGGCAGGGGGAGTTTGGGGGGAGATAGGATGTTAGTCTGGAAAGTTTGATGCCAGAGGCCTGTAGGCAGAAGTTAGTTTTAAAACTTCGAAAAAATTCCAAAACAAAACAAAAAAACTTCCATAGTGCAGAGGAATTGGGTCCTTGCAATCTTTGCCCCAGGTGAGCCCTTTTCTTCTTCTCGAGGGAGTGGTCAGGCCAGTTTTATGAGCTTGTTTCTGACCAGAGAAAGTGGCCTGGATAGAACCTGTTTTGGGCCTAGAGAATGAAGCTCTGAGCCTGAACCTGCTCAGGCCTAGAAAAATGGGGAGTCTCTGTACAGCTCTGACCAGCGGAACCCTGTATCAATAGGGCCCCTGTTCGTGCTGTCTGGTCTGAGTTGGGTACAAGGCAATGAAGGTAGTGATTAGTCTATAACAGAGATCAGTGATGGGAAGGGGGAGGTCTGCTGTCTGGCCTTTCCTAATCATTTACAGATTGATCAAGAACACTGAGGAAGAGACTTTAGCTATAAGACGCAGAATTGCAAATACGCTGTGTGATTCAGATCACAATCACTTCTGTCTTAAGGCTTAACGTGTTTGGGGGATTCCAACAGATTTTAAATTGTATTTATTTTTACAATATAACACTAGTATACTACGTAGGTAATGTTGGTCATCTAATGCAGATAAATCTGTTAAACGTCTCCTTTTTGGGAAAGAGAAATTTGCAGAGGAAGGAAATGAGCAGTTACCCCCAGAAGTGTCTTTTTTTTTGGTGTTTCAGAGTAAAATGGTACATGAGAGGAAGCCAACACCATTTCTAACAAGTGTAGCAGAATGTGAAAAGATGATTTGTATAGCCAAACATATTTTTATTCGCCAAAGATTATTTTCAGCATCTACTCCGGGCATTCAGAATTTTTTGAGTGATTGCATAGTCAGTATAGTCAAGAAAGTAGCCAGTAATTTGGAAAACGTGTTATAGCTTTTCTCTCTCTTTTTTTTTTCTTCAATGAATTGGTCAACTTAGCGTATGTAGCCACAACCTCTATGTTGCAGTGGTGTATGAAGGAAATTATACACCCTGAGGTCCTAAATACCAAATATCTGAAGGCCTTGGGCCTGCAATAGGCAAAATTAAGAAGTGGGTAAAGCTTATTCTCGGGGAAAGGCCTTTCCACCTTTCTTTCTTTATGTTTTTTGATAGTGAGAGCTTGACCCCTCCTTCCGCTCTATTCTCCCTCACATATCAATCAAAGAGCTACCTATCCCTTAATGCTCTATCTTGGCTTCAGGGAGCAGAATAGCTGGAAGACCAAAGCACACAACTTTTTTTTTTCTTTTTGAGACAGTCTCACTTTGTTATCCTCTGTAGAGTACTGCAGCATCACAGCTCACAGCAACCTCCAACTCCTGGGCTTAGGCCATTCTCTTGCCTCAGCCTCCTGAGTAGCTGGGACTACAGGCGCCCTCCACAGTGCTCAGCTATTTTTTATTGCAGTTTGGTCAGGGCTGGGTTTGAACCCACCACCCTCTCGGTATATGGGGCCAGTGCCCTACCCTCTGAGCCACAGGCACCACCTGGCACACAAAATTATTGATAGTTGAGAACAACTTAGTAAGGGTCCTGCTTGGAGTTTCTGCATTCCAGAAGAGGATGACCCCCAAGAGAGGTAATGATTCATCTGGAGGTAACATTTCCCTGTTGTGAGAGTTATGGACCTGTGACTGATAGATGTTGGAATTTCCTCTCACCCACAGTGAGGACCGCCTATTCTGATTCACTGCCCCCCTCCCTCCTTTTAGCTTTCAAAGCAAGGACTAGAAACAATGTTAAAGATGATTTGAGTATGTGGATTGGTGTCCTGATGGGCTGTTTTCACATGAAGAAAAGTACTTTGATCAGTCTGAGACAGAGGAGATTTCCAACCGTTGTCAATCAGCTTGGCTAGCATGCAAAACCATTTTTTGACAGTTTACCTTGCACAGCCATGTTACTCTGAAGTTTGAAGAGGAACTACTGAGAATTGTCCAAGAATATTTATTTTATCTTAGTATATTCAGAGCCAGTTAGTTTTGTCCTGAGTTAGAAGGAATTTGCTTTCTTCCATCCTACTCTACTCTGTCAAGGAATAGAAAAGAAAGCTGAGCCCCTTGAGTGATATTGACACACATATATACATATACCAGAGAATATCAGATATAATCAAGAAGATATTTTAATTTTTTCTAAAGCAAAATTCCTACAAAGCCTGTACTTTATGATTTTAGTAAATCTGCCTCTAAATATCAATAACTTTTAATCAATTCTGATAATATATGATTCAGGGAGATTCACTTTAAAAATTGCCACCTCATACAATATGCCCTAACCTACTTTGAAATATATAATAAAGTCCAGTACTGGCCTATAGGAGTTCCAGAAAAATGTGAAACTGGCTCGGCTCCTGTGGCTCAAGCGGCTAAGGCGCCAGCCACATACACCTAAGGTGGCGGGTTCGAATCCCCAGCCCTGGCCCGCCAAACAACAATGATGGCTGCAACCAAAAAATGGCCGGGCGTTGTGGCGGGCGCCTGTGGTCCCAGCTGCTTGGGAGGCTGAGGCAGGAGACTCGCTTGAGCCCAGGAGTTGGAGGTTGCTGTGAGCTGTAATGCTACGGCACTCTACCCAGGGGGACAGCTTGAGGCTCCGTCTAAAAAAAAAAGAAAAAGAAAAATGTGAAACTGAGATCAAAGTATGTTTTAAATGTACAAAATTTTATTTTATTTTATTTTGTTGAAACTTACTCTGTTGTTCAGGCTAGAGTGCTATAGCTGATAAATGTACAAAATTTTATTTTATTTGAGACTTACTCTGTTGTTCAGGCTAGAGTGCTGTGGCGTCAGCCTAGCTCACAGCAACCTCACAACTCCTAGGTTCAAGTGATCCTCCTGCTTCATCCTCCCAAGTAGCTAGGACTTCAGGTTCTTTTTTATTTTTATTTTTTGCAGTTTTTGCCCAGGGCTGGGTTTGAACCCGCCACCTCCAGCATATGGGGCTGGTGCCCTACTCCTTTCAGCCACAGGTGCTGCCTGGACTACAGGTTCTTTCCACAATGCCCAGCTAAATTTTTATTTTATTTTTTTTATAGAGACAATCCCGTTCTTGCTCAGGCTGGTCTCAAACTCCTGAGCTCAAGTGATCCTACCACTTCAGCCTCCCAGGAGTGCTAGGACTGCAGATATGAGCCACCGCACCCAGCCTATACAAGAATATTTTTACATTCAGCTGTGAAAGAGTTTGAAAATACAGATAGTGGTTCTATATATAAGCATTACTGAGTGAATGTTAGTGGCTATCTAGTGTATTAGTTTAGTTTAAAATCTTAACAGTGTTCTTTTCAATATTCTTAAAATATATTGGTTATTTTTATTTTCCTTATGGTAATGAATCATTTGTAATTCAGGAATACTTTATTCCTAAAATTATTATTTTAGGATTATTATTATTACTATTGGCTGTAAGTCTCTAAGACCATCCACTGATGACGATAGCTAGGATATAAAGAAATCATTGAAAATACCTCAATACATTGAAAAATACTGAGGTGAGGAGACAGATTTCTTTCTTAGTCTTGTTTTCACTTTACAAATATATTGTGTGCATCAGAAATCCCATAATAAAGGGTCTTGTTTTATTCTGTTTTTTGAGACAAGGTCTTGCTTTGTTGCCCAGGCTAGAGTGCAGTGATATCATCATAACACTTTGCAGTCTCAACTCTTGGGCTCAGGTGATCCTATCTCAGCCTCCAGAGTAGCTGGAATTTGCCACTGTGCCTGGCTTTGTTTTTGTTTTGGAGACAAGGTCTCCCTGTGTTGCCTAGGCTGGTCCTGAACTCTGACAAACATTCCTCCCACCTCAGCCTCCCAAAGTGCTAGGATTGCAGACTTGAGCCACCACATGCAGCCCACGAAAGGTCTCTATCAGGGCTTGTCCAAAAGGTCATCAGTGACTTTTCTCTGTAAAATGTGAGCCTTCTCTATGAGCATTTCCCCCCTACTTTTTGTATGATTGGTAATAGCCTCTCCAAAAATTATCTTCCTGTGCCAGAAATATAAAAAGGGATTTTTCTTCTGATTCTTTAGCCTTTCCAAATGTATTTTTTTTTTCAAATCTCGGTGTGATAAGGCCTCGAATAGACAAGGCTAAAGTATAGGCTTAATGACAGACTTCTGTCTCAGATATGCAAAAGAATAGTGTGTGCCTCAACGTGGAACCTCTTCTGCTGCAGAAGGGAGTTAGATAGTTAGAACTTCCTAGCTGTAAGAGAGGGCATTATGAAGAGAGATCATAGATTCTCAAATTATAGTCACTGCCTATCATTTTTCTCTGGAGTAGCATTTTTTTCAAAGTTATAATAATAGGTGTAATTTGAGAATAGGGTTTTTTTTATCAAGTAATTTGGGAAATATAGGGTCATTTCAGGACTTCTTAGAGCTTTTAATATACTCTATGTTCTTAGTATATTAACATCCCCAAGGCAGATTGCAGTGTTTCCCAGCCAGAGCACTTTGCACTACTGAGATTCACAGAGCACCCTCAGGATCAGCTGCTTTAAAGAAAAGTGTACACAGTTCCTTAAATTTGAAGAATGTACTTGTGGACCTTTCAGAGTTTCTTCTCTCAGATGATTCTCTATGTCTCTTTTTCTGTGCGTCTGGATGATTTCAAGTCTCCTTTTTTAACTACTTGGTTACCACTTTTTAGGGAGAGATCTAGTATTTTTTTGAAAGTCCTTAATTTTTGTACCCTCATTCAGAATTAAAAATTCATCTTCTTGCCTGACTTGTAGCAACTTGTCTTACTTCTACCCTGATTCGCACTTCTTTTAAGTACAAAACCTTCCAATAAATATCTGCAGGGAACCGGAAAGAAAGAAAAAGAAGTAAATGGATGGATCCTCATATTTTTATATTTCTTAGATATAAAGGGTTACTACGAGGCTATGGGATTAGAAAAGCAGAAGTTAAAGAAATAAATGATGAGGTGAAATTTAAGACTGAGAACTGATAGAACAGATGGATAGACGCTAAAAAGAGATCAAAAGTGGAAGAGGG
>NW_003852661.1:25627-27051 GCF_000181295.1 Otolemur garnettii | reverse complement strand
CACCTGTAGTCCCAGTTACTTGGGAGGCGGAGGCAGGAGAATCGCTTGAGCCCAGGCGTTGGAGATTGCTGTGAGCTGTGATGCCACAGAACACTACCCAGGGTGACAGCTTGAGGCTCTGTCTCAAAAAAATAAATAAATAAAAATTAATGTCCAGAGAGGCTATGGCTTTCACAAGAGCCCAGTTCTCTTAACATTATATTCAGTGGAGGCCGGTGCTGTGGCTCACACCTGTAATCCCAGCACTCTGGGACACCGAGGTGGGTGGGTTGCTTGAACTTACAGATTTGAGACCAGCCTGAGCAAGAGCGAGACTCTGTCTCTAAAAAATAGCAGGGAGTTGTGGCGGGTGCCTGTAGTCCCAGCTACTTGGGAGGCTGAGACAAGAAAATCGCTTGAGCCCAAGAGTTTGAGGTTGCTGTGAGCTATTACACCATGGCACTACTGAGGGGGACAAAGTGAGACTCTGTCTCCAAAAAAAAACCATTGTATCCAGTGTTCTGTGCAGTTTCTATCTTGAAAACTATTTGTTTGCACACACAACCCAACTCCTCATCCCTATAGACCTAGGTTAATTACTATGTCACCCAAGCTGTAATCTTACTGCTAATTATCTGGTTGTGGCAGGAGCCTTAGTCCCAGCTACTGGGGAGTCTGAGGCAGGGGGATGGCTTGAGCCCAGGAGTTGGAGGTTACTGTGAGCTAGGCTAATGCCATGGCACTCTAGGCTGGGAAACAGAGTAAGACTCTTGTCTCAAAAAAAAAAATAAATAAATAAAGGAAAGAAAAGGGGAAATCGCTTTCCACAATAGTGGCAGTACAGGTAACCTCCAGCAAACCCCCGTGGCATCAGTGGCCGTCACCCTTGTGCAGTACTCAGCATCTGCACTGTGAGAGTTACTGTAACGATAATGACCTCTGACACTCAAGTGGAGAACGTTTTGCCTTTCTAAACAAGGAGAGGTGTTGAGTATTGGTCAAAGCTGGAAGCAAAGACAGGAGATGGTGTCCTCAAGTTTCGTAAATTCTGTAGAATAGCTTTCTAATCCTTAATTGCTATCCTTTTTTTTTCTGGAAAAGCTGGAATTAATTAAGATAGTGATTTACTTGTGGAAATCCATGTATTTATTTAGCTTAACTATATGCCAGGAACCAGAGATACAAAAATAGCTAAGCTATAGTCTCACAGTCAAGATCTATACAGTCTCGGTTCTGGGTAGAATCCAGGCTATCCTGCTGTAACAAAGGGACTGCCACAATATGGCAACTTAAATAACATAGAAGTCCCTCGCGGTGGCTCACCCGTAATCCTAACACTGGGAAGCAGAGGCGGGTAGATTGCTTGCCTTCAGGAGTTCGAAACCAGCCTGAGCAAAAGTGAGACATCATCTCTACTAAAAATAGAAAAACTGGCTCGGTGCCTG
>NW_003852661.1:23420-23756 GCF_000181295.1 Otolemur garnettii | reverse complement strand
GAAAAGGAAGTGGCTTCTTGTGAAGGGACCAAACTGAACACATTAGCTTTTTTTCCTGAAACCTCACTAAAATGACAGTAGCATTTTTTAAAAACTATAAGCTCCTAAACAAGAAAAAGAGGTAAGAGGCAATAGTAACAAAATTTTGGAAGCAGGAAAGTAGATAGGGAATGGAACATGAATTCACAGATTCAAGAAAACTGACTTTTAAGCTAATGGCTAAAAAGAAAAAGCACATAGGTAGGCCTGGTGGTTCGCGCCTGTAATCCCAGCTGAGGCAGGAAGATCACAGGAACACAGGCGTTCAAGAACAGCCTGGCAACCTAGCAAGGCCTC
>NW_003852661.1:21063-22165 GCF_000181295.1 Otolemur garnettii | reverse complement strand
TAGCTAGGTTCGAACCCGCCAGCTTCAGTGTATGTGGCCAGCGCCCTACCCACTGAGCTACAGGCTCTGCCTAAACTTAGGGTTTTTAACTAGTAGCACTAGGCATAATTGAGGTTGAGTTTTGTGTTTTTCTGTGTTTGGTT
This sequence comes from Otolemur garnettii, assembly GCF_000181295.1. Lineage (NCBI taxonomy): Eukaryota > Metazoa > Chordata > Mammalia > Primates > Galagidae > Otolemur > Otolemur garnettii. The sequence continues at coordinate 22,022 of NW_003852661.1, read as the reverse complement.
TTTTTGTTTGTTTGTTTTTGTTTTCTTTTTTTTTTGAGACAGAGTCTCACTTTGTCACCCTGGTCGTAGCTCACAGCAACTTCAAACTCTGGGGCTAAAGTCATCCTGCTTCAGCTTCTCAAGTAGCAGTGACTATAGGCACCCCCTACAACACCTGGCTAGTTTTTAGAGCTGGGGTCTTGCTCTTGCTCAGGCTGGTCTCCAATTCCTTAGCTCAGGCAATCCACCTGCCTCAGCCTCCCAGAGTGTTGGAATTCCAGGTGTGAGCCACCACACCGGGCCCTCAGGTAGAGGTTTCTTACTAAAAGCCTGGCTTTCCTAGGTACAGTGGCACACACCTATAATCCCAGATACTCAGGAGGAGGAGATGGGAAGACCACTTGAACCCAGGAGTTAGAGACCAGCTTGGGCAACATAGCGAGACATGCTGGTCTCAAAATTAAGAAAAATAAGGACTTTAAGTGAATTTATGCATATTGTATGCAAAGACCATCTGGCCCACTTCCCCCACTCAGATCCCAGAATGCTGGCAGTCAAACCTACACCCTTCAAGCAGAACATTGGTGAAGTTGTTTCCAGAGAATCTGACAAGACTAAAGAAAAGAATTAAAGAGTCCAGACACAGGGGCTCACACCTGTAATCCTAGCAGTCTGGGAGGCCAAGGCCACAGATTGCATGAGCTCACAAGCTCCATACCAGCCTGAGCCAGAGCAAGTCCTTGTCCCAGACTACTCTGGAGGCTGAGGCAAGAGAATCGCTTAAGGCCAAGAGTTTGAGGTTGCTGTGAGCTGTGACTCCACGGCACTTTATCAAGAGCACCATAGAGAGACTCTATCTCAAAAGATAAAAAAATCAGGAATCAGATGGGGTTTAGCCTTCCCTAAAACAACATTGGAAGCTGAAATGTTCCAATGGAATGGAGAAGTTATTTCGAAATCCTGAGAGAGGCTCAGCACCT
>NW_003852661.1:15764-20046 GCF_000181295.1 Otolemur garnettii | reverse complement strand
AAAATGCCCAGAAAAATGGTGAAGAGAGATCTTAGGATCACGTGTCTGCTGCAGATACTGAAGATAAAAAGACCAGATTAGAGCAGGGCAGCATGTTATAGGAGAGACTGCCTCAAGAAAATGAAAATAAATGGACATAAATTTCTTCAAAGAAGGCAACTGGCAGACAGTTTAAGATTGAATTATTGAGAGCTACATGGAAAATTTAGCCAAAAGAAAAAAGAAGAAGGATGATGTGGTGTAGAGGCTTTTAGTGCTCACTCAGAACTATCTGATGCTTCTCTTCTGGACACATGGGAGGAATCTATTTCCCTTCCCTCTTGCACTTAGGCAGAACCGTGCCAGTCGTTGTGACCAGTGGATCTGAGCAGAAGTTGCATGTGGTGGTTTTAAAACACAGTCCAGATCCTTTAACATTCTATTGAGAGTTAGGTTGTTTGTTGCTATAGCATAATCTGGTCCATTACTAATGTGCAAGATAAGTAACTGTAAGGAAAATGAAAAGTTGCACAGGAAAGGAAAAAAAGTTATTGTGTACCCAGGGCTCCTCAGTGAAAACTATGTGCCTGGTCAGAGTGCCACAAATGCTAAAAAATGATCTTACTGAAATTATAGTATGACAGTATTAGCAAGTTGGGGGATGGGAAGAGTGAGGATGTGTGGTAAGTGCACAGGTAACTTGATAAAAACACATACTTAAGGCGGTGCCTGTGGCTCAGTGAGTAGGGCACTGGCCCCATTTACCGAGGGTGGTGGGTTCAAACCTGGCCCCGGCTGAACTGCAATAAAAAAATAGCTGGGCATTGTGATCAGCACCTGTGGTCCCAGCTACTCGGGAGACTGAGGCAAGAGAATCACCTAAGCCCAGGAGTTGGAGGTTGCTGTCAGCTGTGATGCCATGGCACTCTACCAGAGGCAAGAAAGTGAGACTCTGTTTTAAAAAAAAAAAGTGAAACCCATCTCTACTACATATAGAAAAACTAGCTGCACATTGTGGTGGGTATCTTGTAGTCCCAGCTACTTGGAAAGCTAAGGCAAGAGAATCGCTTGAACCTAAGACTTTGAGGTTGCTGTGACCTGTGAGGCCACAGTATCCAACCTGGGCGAAAGAGAGTCTGCCTCAAAAAAAAGAAAGGGAGGGAAGGAAGGAAGGAAGGAGAAAATAAATAAATATAGTTTTTTTGTTTTGTTTTGTTTTGTTTGAGACAAAGTCTCAAGCTATCACCCTGGGTAGAATGCCATGGCGTCACAGCTCATAGCAACCTCAAACTCTTGGGCTCAAGCTATCCTCTTGCCTCAGCCTCCCAAGTAGCTGGGACTACAGGCTCCTGCCACAATGCCTGGCTATTTTTGTTGTTGTTGCAATTGTCATAGTTGTTTTGGCTGTTCTGGGCTGAATTCGAACTGGCCAGCCTGGGTATAGGTGGCCAGCACCCTACCCACTGAGCTCCAGGCACCACCCAGTACAGTAGTTCTTTAGAAAATGTGGAAGGTTTTACTTGTATGTTTACAGAGTGCACTTTTTACCCTATTTTTCCCCTTTTAGCTGTAGAAGTCCCTGCTATAAATGTCAAGAAGAGATAAGCTGTTTTGTATTTCTCTTCTATTCTTCTGTTCAATAGCATTTGAATGCCGCCCAGGCACAACCTAACAAGGTATGAATTTTTTTTTTTTTTTTTTTTTTTTAGAGACAGAGTCTCACTTTGTTGCCTTTGGTAGAGTGCTGTGACATCACAGCTCACAGCAACCTCCAGCTCTTGGGCTTAGGCGATTCTCTTGCCTCAGCCTCCCAAGTAGCTGGGACTACAGGTGCCCAACACAACACCTGGCTATTTTTTTGTTGCAATATGGCCAGGGCCGGGTTCGAACCCGCCACCCTGGGGATATAGGGCCAGTGCCCTACTCACTGAGCCACAGGTACCACCCGGTATAAACTTATTGATTCAACTGTTTATTCATTTATAAATACTGGTAGGACTCATGCCTAGCTAACTTGGCTTTAAACACTGAGGATATTGCATCAAAAAAAAAAAAAAAGGAAAAGAAGAAATAGAAAAAAATTCTTGCTCTCGTTGGGTTTGTTTTCTAATGGGGAGACAGTGTAATCACATAAGCTGTAAAAGTGATATAGGATATCAGAATGTGTTAATTGCTGCAGAGAAAATACTGTGTAAATGCTAAATAGAAAAGTCTTAAAGATGGCAAAAACACATCACTATTATAAAAGGATGATCTGTCATGAAAGAAAAATTAAAAGTGACCACGGAGGGATTGATTCACGTATTTAGAGGGGAAGTACAGCCTGTTAGGTCTTGTCGGTATTATAACTATAGCCTCTACAACCACAGAGTTGATTTTTGATGGAAAGACCTTGGAATTAGGAAAAGAAAATGATTTTTAAGGTTGTTTGTATGAAGAAAGACTATCCTAATTTTTTTTTTAATTTTTGGTTTTTGGTTTTTTAAGAAAATCCTAAGTAAGAAATGGCAAGTTTCAGAATCTTAGGCAAGGGCAGGGAGACGTGTGTTTTAGTCTCCCAAAGCCGTCCTAAGGTCACGAGGCAAATCAAGCAGGTAAATAAAGCATCCACACAGAGACTATTCCCAGAAGGGCAGCAGGAATGTGATGTCATGATGATAAGAGGCACTCACAAGGCTAATGGATCCATAGGCTCCTTGCTGCCAACTGCCTTTGGCATCAAAGTGCTTCTCTCCTCTAAATGCCTGTTTTACAATTGGCAAAGCCACAAGAAGGGCATTTCCAGGATGGAACATCTGGGTCACTTTACCTAAGTAAGTCAGCAAATGCTCAGTATTTTGTTGCTTTTTTAAGTGGTCTGGTCTATGCACATCCAACAAAGTTCATGATAACATAAAAGATCTATATAATCTTACCATTTTCAGATAAAATGTTAGATGTAATTATCTACTATAAACAACCTTGAGCATTCCAGGGCCTGTGTTGTCTTTCATATGACAGCAGCATCTCATTTTCAGTGCCTTCAGGAAACTAGATAACGGGGGTTTTGTCTGTATTTTGTTAGTTTAGAGACGTGGTCTCCCTCTGTTGCCCAGGCTGGAGTGCAGTGTTGGAATCATAGCTCACTGCAGCTTCAAATTGTGGTTCAAGAGAATCTCCTCTCTCAGCCTCCCAAAGTGCTGTGATTACAGGGGTGAGCTACTGCGTCTGGCCTGCATAACTATTTGAGATATCATTTACAATTTTCTTTCTTTCTTTCTTTCTTTCTTTCTTTGAGACAGAGGCTCAAGCTGTCGCCCTGGGTAGAGTGCCGTGGTGTCACAGCTCACAGCTATTTTTCTGTGGCAGTTGTCATTGTTGCTTTAGCTGGCCCAGGCTGGATTCAAACCCTCCAACCTCAGTGTATGTGGCCAGTGCCCTACCCACTGAGCTACAGATGCCGCCCATCATTTACAGTTTTTAGAACCTCAATAATCATGTCATTTGTGTCAAAAAGTTTCCAAATCCCCCACAGCATATCATTCACACTTGATTTCACTAATCATATATTAAGTAATTCCTTGTTAATGTATGCAGACTCCTGATGCTGTCAAATAATCACTTGTCTATATATTATTTAGGCAGGGGGGTGGGGAACTTACAGAAAAAAAAATTAGACATTTAAAAAATGTTGCATCACCAGGCACGGCGGCTCACTCCTGTAATCCCAGCACTCTGGAGGCCGAGGCAGGTAGATTGCCTGAGCTCATAGGTTCAAAACCAGCCTGAGCAAGAGCAAGGCCTTGTCTCTAAAAAATAGCCAAGCGCTGAGGGGAACATCTATAATCCCAGCAACTCGGGAGGCTGAGGCAGAAGAATCACTTGAGCCCAAGAGTTTGAGGTTGCTGTGAGTTGTGACACCATGGCACTCTACCAAGGGCGACCAAGTGAGACTCGGTCTCATAAAACAAAAAACAAAACAACAAAAAAAGTTTAATCAACAAGGCAACCATTTTTCCTTTCTGTTATTCTAAAGCAAATGTATGTATAAGAATGAACTTTACGGGACGGCACCTGTGGCTCAAAGAGTAGGGCGCTGGCCCCATATACCGGGGGTGGCGGGTCAAGCCCGACCCCGCAAAAACTGCAAAATAATAATAATAATAAAGAATGAACTGGCTCGGCGCCTGTGGCTCAAGTGGCTAAGGTGCCAGCCACATACACGTAAGGTGGCGGGTTCGAATCCAGCCCGGGCCCGCCAAACAATGATGGCTGCAACCAAAAAAAAAAAAAAATAGCCAGGCGTTGTGGCGGGCGCCTGTGG
>NW_003852661.1:8353-15644 GCF_000181295.1 Otolemur garnettii | reverse complement strand
AAAAAAAAAAAAAAATGAACTTTATGGACGAATAAAGAAAATATGGCATATACATACAATGGAACATTATTCTATTGAACAGAAGAAGGAAATCCTGTTAATATGCTACAACACAGATGAAACTTGAGGATATTGTGTTAAGTGAAATAAGCCAATTAGAGGATGACAAATACTGCCTAATTCCTCTTACATAAGGTACCTAAAATAGTCATATTCATTCAAACAGAAAGAATGGTGGTTGTCAGGGGCTGAGCAGGTGGGGAAATGGGGAGCTGCTATTCAATAGGAACGGAGATTTAGTTAGGCAAGATGAGAAATTTTTAGAGATCTGCTGTATAATTTTCCACTTACATTTAATCATACTGTACTGTACACTTAAAAATTTGTTAAGAGGGTACATCTCATGTGATGTGTTTTCACCCACAATTTTTTAAGAAAAGAATGAACATTGGCTTTGTAAAACTGTGTTGACAGCCTTGTTTTGCATTATTTTTTCCTTACAAAATCTGTGCATCTGTGCCAACTATGTCTTTGGCTGCCAGCAACGAAACCAACTTGAGGACCTTAATCAAAAATGAAAGTTACCAGAAGCATGTTTGAGACACAGAGACTTGACGGGAAGCTGGCAGCCCAGGCTCGGAATGAATCAAAGATCCCAGCAGTTCTGGGCAGCGAGAAGCACAGTTGTGGTCCCTGGGATGCTGTTGCCCCCTTTCTGCCTGCTCACTCTCTTTTGTAAGAAGCCCCAAATGGCCCGTTGGCAGCCTCCACCGCTAATCCAATAGAAGCATCATGGAGTTCTCTAGTGAAAGCATTTCTCCCTTGAATGCTAAAACCTTTGTATCAGCAAAGTTCTGAGCGATGGGGATTAAAAGCAACAAAAAATTTCAGTGACTCAATAAGTGTAATTGTGAGAAGCACTGTCACCCCACTTTCACCCTCTGCCTACCACAGCTTCTGTTGATGGGAAAAAACACCACCTGCCATCATGTTCACTAGTTTAGAACATATACGTGTACATCCAGAAATACTATGTCAAATCTTACAAGGTATCATCTCCTGGATTTGGGTAGAATTAAATTTGGGGGGGGGGGAGACAGGGTCTCCGTCTGTTACCCAGCTAGAGTGCAGTGGCATCTCAGTGCTAACTGCAACCTCAAACTCCTGGGCTCAGGCAATCCTCCTGCCTCAGCCTCCTGAGTAGCTTGAACTACAGACACACCCCACCACTCCTGGCTAATTTTTTCTATCTTTGGTGTGGTGAGGTCTTGGTCTTGCTCAATCTGGTCTCAAACTCCTAACCTCAAGCAATCCTCCACCCCCCAGCCTCCCAGAGTGCTACGCTTACAGGTGTGAGCCACTGTGCCCAGTGTATGTAACTAAATCTTAATAACTCATTCTACAGTTTTTTAGGGCCAGATGCCTCTCTGTGTTGGTGATGTGATAAGATTAACAAATCCTATGGCCTCAGTCCATTTCTCTATCTCCCCTGCTGTCAAGTGAATTCTTTGATCTGTAGCGGTGTGTAGGATACCATGACTAGTAGGTGTAAGTCCATGGTTGGTGATGCTGAATCCAGATTAAACATTTTACAATGAGGAGATATCAGTGTCCCCTAAAGTAAGGTGCCAGATTCAAGGTGTCAGTAGCTGCTAGAAAACTGGAGAGCAAGCAGTAACTCCCCAAGATCAGCCTCGGCAAGATCAAGGCTCTATTGAGCCTAGCCACAGCATCCATCTCTCTACCATAACCACTATGTTGGAGTCCAGACTGGATTAAAATACTGGTTGATAACGGCAGGACAGGGCATATTTTCCTCACGGATTATTAAGAGCCCCATGGAGGGAGATCTTGGTGAGCATTCACATAAAATACAAGTATTCCCATCTCTAAACCTGTCGATATATCCCTTCCTCAAACTCCTTATTACCAGTTCTTTATCTTGCTTTTCCCCGGCATGTCAAGTCCCTAACCTCTGCTCATAAATCGGTGGGATTCTCCTCTGCATCCCTCTGACTCATTGGCTGGAAAAAGTAGACCATAAGATGTCCCACCAGAAGTTCCACAAATGGAAGGATTTCTCTTTTCCCCTGACCTTCAGGTTCCCCATTGAGTGGTGCTGATGCTAGCATATTGTTTAGAGCAGGGGTCCTCAGACTTTTTAAAAGGGGGCCAGTTCACTGTCCCTCAGACCGTTGGAGGGCTGGACGGCGGGCCCAGGACAAGTCGGCTGCTAAGCAGGACGGGCAGTAGCGGCAAAAACACCCAGCGGGCCGGATGAATGTCCTCCGGGGGCCGTAGTTTGAGGATCCCTGGTTTAGAGCCATTTGTAAGGAAGGCTTGAATTCTTTCCTCTTTAGTTATGGGGAATCCAGATAAAGCCATGAGTTGAGAGGATGCTTCAGGAGGAGGGAGACACACTGGGGATGTGAGCCTCGCTGCTCCAGGTCCACTCAGGCCCCACCCATACTCCTGCCTATGGATTTGACTTTTGCTTGGTGATGAAGCTCCAGCCTGGTGAATTACGGAATGCCCCACTCATCGTGGGCGCTCAGATTTCATGGTCACTTGCTGTTCCATACGCAGGCATTTAGTCTCTATCAAAGCCAAGTTATAAGCCAAGAATTAATTTTCTAAAGCATAATAGCCTCTGACAAAAAGATGCCACTCCTGTAATTGTCCAGTGCAGGCTTTCCTGGGCTTGACAGAGCGTCCAGTCTGCTGTGGGCACTTCCTTCACACAGGCACCATTAGATCTGATGGACCATTGGCCCAGTGGCAGAGTTGCTTGCATTGTACCTTGAACAGACCAAGGGACTTTTCTTATTTTCATTATATTAAAGCTGGTAGCCCTTGGGTCTCCCACTTCATAGATCGGAGAAACACATTGTACTGTTCAGGTTTCTTCCAACGTTCCACAAAGTCCATCAAATATTATGCTTGCATATCACAGCTTTTCTTCTCTGGAGAGGTTTCACCAACATGGCCCTGATTGAGGGGTCTTCTCCCAAGAAACTTCACAGAGATTGCTGGCTACTGTATTTTTATGGGCTATGTCTTTAGGATGCGTGAATTTCTGAATATTAATTTATCCATCTTCCTCCAAAACTGCTATGCTCATAGCAACTCAGTGATCTTGGCGTGAGAATGTAAGACCACACTGAGAGAGGTAAAGTGGGTCATCTTTCTTCTTTTACACTGCTAGTATCTCTTTTCCCCAAATTTTCTCACTCTTTCTACTGTTTCTCTTGTTTTCCCAATAGCTGTGTACAGGTTCTGACCAAATCGACTGTGCATTCACTAAGAATGTACTGCGTTGCCACTACATGCTGGGCGTGTGAAAACCACTGAATATTGAGCACTAAGCAAACTTGATGCGGTGTCTGCATGTCCTTTACAATTAGCAAGCTGGTAGCACAGATCCAGAAAGTGGAAAAGAGGGAGGAGAGATGCTTTACAAGAGTCCTGCTCTTAGGCTCGGCGCCTGTAGCTCAGCAGCGAGGGCACTGGCCATGTACATAGGGGCTGGCAGGTTCAAACCCAGCCTGCCCTGCCAAACAACGACAACTACAACCAAAAAAATAGCCGGGCGTTGTGGTGGGTGCCTGTAACCAAAGAGAGCAGCCATTTTCCACATAAGGAGGAATTAGTAAGAGGGTAAAGTGTCCTTCCAGTTCTTTTTTGTGGGGAGAGGAAGTTTCAATGGAAATTCCCTTTCCTCCTAAGGTAGAAGTCTAAATGTGAGGAAAGAGAGAGGAGTTTCTGATATTAGCAATATTCCTTGTCATTGCTGAGTACTCACTTGGGATTGGTTATAATTAATTCATAGTGACACTAGCCTGCCTGGTTGAGTGATTTTTTTTCCCCCAGATTCAGCTGCATGCTGGACTGATCCAGAGATAGTTTTCCCCAGATGAATACACATATGACAGAGGAGAGGGGCTCGGGAATTGAGATATTTCTGAGAGAGTGATTATAATGTTTTATTGAACCTAAGATACAGAAGGTAAAGATAGGAGGGTATTAAGGGTAGATGGGATGGGTCGGTGCATTACAGATCTTGATGAAATTAAGATTTATCACTGTAAAAGAAATCTGATCGCAGGCAAGCTGTAAGATTTTGAAATTAATAATTTTAGTGGAGTGTGTAAATTTGCGATTTTGGAGGTAATGTTACGGTGATGAAAGGAAGAACAGAGGGAAAAGTTCATCAGAGATAAAGAATTCAAGAAATCGAGAGGTGACCCCAGGCAGCTCACCTGAGTGGATATTGAAATCAGGAAGTACAATGGCAGGAATGGAGATGAAAAGAAAAACAAGGCAAAGTGCTGAAATCTTTAGCACGTGGAAGATGACCGAGCAGTTGGCAGATGATCGCAGATGATGGAGCCAGATGGCACAAACCTCAAAGGAGCCGGGGATTTTTTTTACAGCAGGGGCTGGGAGAGAATAATTCTCTGGAAGTTGCCCTGGGGAAGCAGAAGCCATCTCCTCCTGATCCCCAGAATGAGCCACACGCTTGTGCTGCAGGGAAGCAGTGTTCCCAGTTAAGGCAAGGAGGGGGAGAAAACATTCTGAGAGGAGACTATTCTCTTAGAAGGAGGATAAAATTTGCTGGTAGTGCGGCCTTCAAGGTACAAGGTACAAAGAAACCAGCAGGTTTCTTTTATTATCAAAACTAGATCTTCCACTTGAGAGGAATGAGGGCTAGCTAAGAGCTTGTAACTCTCCTCCCTGTCCTCCATAAGTCACCTCCCCATCCCGTCACCATCACTCCGTATTTAGGAGGTCCCCTTCGTCATTTGCTGCAGGATAGTCTAACAGCTCTCCTTTTTTGAGACAGTCCCACCTACCCTGTCTGCAGTGTAGTGGCATCGTCATTGTTCTGGGGAACATCAAACTCCTGGGCTCAAGCAATCCTCCTGCCTCAGCCTTCCAAATAGCTGGGAATGCAAATGCTGCCAACACTCTTGGCTAATTTTTTCTATTTTTAGTAGAGACAGGGTATTGCTCTTGCTCACGCTATTCTCAGACTCCTGACCACAAGCAGTGCTCCAGCCTCAGCCTCCCAAAGTGTTAGGATCACGGACATGAGCCACTGCAGTCTGTAATATCTCACAATTCTTAATTTAATTCCCTCATAATATAGATGAAACCAGATTGAAATCCATCTATTTATTTCTCTCTCCCTGCCTTAGCTCTTTTTTGTTTTGTTTTGTTTTTGAGACTGACTCTCACTCTGTTGCTGAGGCTAGAGTGTCATACTGGGAAGATTGCTTGAGATCAGGAGTTTGAGACCAGCATAAGCACAACCAAGACCCAATGTCTACCAAAAAAAAAAAAAAAAAAGAAAGAAGGAAAGAAAAACTTAGTGCTCTGGGAAGCTGAGGCAGGATGAGGTCAGGAGTTCAAAATCACCCTGAGCAAGGTTGAGACCCCAGCTCTACAAAAGATAGAAAAAATTAACTGGGCATGGTGGCATATGCCTGTAGTCCTCGCTACTCAGGAGGCTGAGGCAGGAGGATCACTGGGCCTTAGGAGTTTGAGGTTGCTGTGAGCTATGATGATAATGCCAGTGCACTCTAGCCCAGGTGGCAGAGAAAATCCTGTTCCCCCTCCCCCAAAAAGTATGGGTTAGAGGGGAAGTAATGAAGAGTTGGCACTGAGTAAGTTACAGCTTTTATTCTGGGTCTGGGTGCAGTGACTCATGCCTATAGTCCTAGCACTCTAGGAGGTCAAGGTGAGTGAATTACTCAGGAGCTTGAGACCAGCCTGAGCAAGAGTGAGACCCAGTCTCTAAAAATAGCCAGGGGCTCAACACCTGTAGCACAGTGGTTAGACGCCAGCCACATGCACCGAGGCTGGCGGGTTTGAACCCAGCCAGGGCCAGCTTACCAGCAATGACAACTACAAAATTAAAAAAAAAAAAAATAGCCAGGCATTGTGGAGGGCGCCTGTAGTCCCAGCTACTTGGGAGGCTGAGGCAAGAAAATAGCTTGAGCCCAAGATTTTGAGGTAGATGTGAGCTATGACACCATAGCACTCTAGCCAGGGCAACAAAGTGAGACTCTCTCTCAAACAAAAGGAAAAAAAAGAAGAAGACATTCTAAACAGAGAAAACAACATATCTAAGGGCAAGAAACATAAAACATTGTGGCCTTGCCTAAGGAGTCTACCAAGAAACAGAAGGCATAATTGTTACGTCTACTGAAAGGTGTTTAATGAAGTAACCATTTTCAGAGATGTGGTCAAGATCAAGGATGCCGGCAAAGGTTCATGAAGCTTTCAAGGAAAACAACAGTGGGAAGCCTTTAACCACTTGGCCAGAAGATTCAAGGACAGAGAATGGTATTAGCAGAACTTGGTGACAGCCATAGTCATGAGAGAGGTACAACCCAACAGAAGCAGAGGAATGTAACAGCACCAAGCCACAGCCCAGCAGAGACAAGGAGGGATAAATACCCTCTTTCCTCCAGCTGCCAGCTGGCACCTCCCCCTGGCCACACCCTGCTGTAAGCCAAAGGGCAAGGGAATTTGGGAAAGCTTTCTGGGAAGGCCATCTTCCGGAGGCCTAGAGGATGGAGAAAAGACCTGGAGAGGCAGACAGGGAATCAGTAGTGCTCCTCAGATTCATATCCAAGGTCCAAACAATATCCTGTTTCTTGAACAAATACACCACAGGATATCTGTAAACAATATTGTAACAAGTCTGCTGTCTTAGCCAGTTTGGGCTGCTATAACAAATTACTCTAGCACAGGGGACTTCAATAACAGAAATTTATTCCTTATAGTTTTGGAGGCTGGAAAAATTCTGGTGCCAGCATGATCAGGTTCTGGTGAGAGCCCTCTTCCCGGTCACAGACAGCCATCTTGTTGCACTCACAGGGCAGAAAGAGGGCAAGAGAGCTCTCTGGAGACAGAGTCTCACCCTCTTGCCCTGTGTAGAGTGCCATGGCATCAGCCTAGCTCACAGCAACCTCAGACTCCTAGGTTCAAGTGAGTCTCCTGCTTCAGCCCCCGGAGTAGCTGAGATTTACAGGCACCCACCGCCACAACGCTCAGCTAATTTTTCTATTTTTAGAAAAGATGGGGTCTCCCTTTGCTCAGGCTGATCTAAACTCCTCAGCTCAAGGGATCCTCCCTCCTGGACCTCCCAGAGTGCTCAGATTACAGGCATGAGCCACTGTGCTGGGTGGAGAGACTTGTTTAATTATGTGATGGAGAAATTCTTAAGATCTGATGTCACCCAATCTTTCTATATGCCTGTTTTTAACCACAATGATGTAATAAT
>NW_003852661.1:5268-8000 GCF_000181295.1 Otolemur garnettii | reverse complement strand
ACCTCCAGCTCTTGGGCTTAGGCGATTCTCTTGCTTCAGCCTCATGAGTAGCTAGGACTACAGGTGCCCGTCACAACACCCAGCTATTTTTTTGTTGTTGCAGTTTGGCAAGGGCCAGGTTCAAACCTGCCACCCTCGGTATGTGGGGCCAGCTCCCTACTCACTGAGCCACAGGTGCCACCCTACTTTAATGTTCTGTTAGTGTAAGAAAGTTGCATATTAGTCTCATAGAATATTTTTGTTTGCTTAAGTGTTTAATATGTTACTTATAAATTTTAATTAAATCACATTAAGATATCTTCACATTTTATTATGGTGCTGCATTGTTTGAAGGAGGCGGGAAAGAACAAGTTTTATGTAACCTTTTTTCTCTGTTTTTCAGATCAATAACTCGGTCTTATTACCGAAACTCAGTTGGTGGATTTTTAGTATTTGACATTACTAACCGGCGATCTTTTGAACATGTGAAAGATTGGCTAGAAGAAGCAAAAATGTATGTACAGCCATTTCGGATTGTGTTTCTCCTAGTGGGACATAAATGTGATTTAGCTTCACAACGTCAAGTTACAAGGGAAGAGGCTGAAAAACTCTCAGCAGACTGTGGAATGAAATATATCGAAACATCAGCAAAGGATGCGACAAATGTTGAAGAATCCTTCACAATATTGACAAGAGACATATACGAACTTATTAAAAAGGGAGAAATTTGTATTCAGGATGGCTGGGAAGGGGTTAAAAGTGGTTTCGTTCCAAATACTGTGCATTCTTCTGAGGAAGCAGTAAAGCCCAGGAAAGAGTGCTTCTGCTGACTTCAAACATGCCAAAGAACGAACAGGAACAGATTGGGTGTTATTTCAGGATAAATACCAACATTAACCGGAGAATGGTGCAAGGAAAGCACTGAAAAGCCCACATCAATGCTGTTTTATAAGGTGTTTGATTCACAGCACTTTGCTTACTTGTTACACTACCAGATTGGGCATTTTGCTAAATTACCAGGCAGAGCAGACGACTTTTTCTTCAAACTGGCATATCTCCATAATTACCTCCATCCTCTCTTTCATAACATACAGCAGACGTTAGTGTCCAGATAGGTCAATATTTCTCATTTTTACTGACAGTTCAAAATGGATTTTTTTGTACGTACATAGTGAGATTGAAAGATTTTTATCAGGAATTGCATTCTCTTGAATTAAGATTGAATAGTAGGGCGGCACCTGTGGCTCAAAGGACTAGGGCGCCGGCCCCTTAGGCCGGAGGTGGTGGGTTCAAACCCAGCCCTGGCCAAAAACTGAAAAAAAAGAAAAAAAAAAGATTGAATAGTAAAGTGCATTTAAAAGGACACTGTTCACTTGCAAAGTAAACAATCTCAGAAGTAGCAACTAGAATTTACGTAACAGTTTTCGTGTTTAAGGTATCAGGATTTTTTTTTTAAATCATTCTGTGAAATACTTATTCTCCCTTAATTTTGCCTGAACTTAAGAAAATAAGTTTTGTACTCATTTTTGCTCCCTGATTTATTGCTTCTAGAAATTTTGTTTTGCAAAGATACCCAAGGATCCAAGCAAAATACTCTAAGCAAGTATTTGTAAAAGTAAAAATGAGAGACCCCGCAGCAGCAAATGTTTGCTGTTACAGTTTACTATTCGTATTTGGACAAGAAAAACATAATTCATTTATATACTGACCTTTTCAAAGACAGTAAATGCAATTTACCTTAAACTATTGTCAAAATTATAGGTAAATACGGAATTTTTTAGTAATGGCGTTTTTGTGCAAGTAAATTCCCAAATTTCTCCATTTTCAATACAAGAAGAATGTATAAAAAATTTTTCTGGATGAGGAAAATGGGTTAGATATTTGATATATTTAGCATTCAGATTACATTTTACAGTTTCATCAGTACAAGTCAAGATAGAATAATCAGTCAAGGCAGTAAAATGACTTTTGAGTTTTCTAATTTTTAATTTATTGATTAAATTCCTCTCCTGGAAGGGATGTTTTGATCACAGTTCAGATATTTATAATGTGCTCTGTTCTGTAAACTATTCCTAACCACAAAGGAGTACCAAATGACACTGCAGTTTGGAATCATAAGTTTTTTTGCTGTTAAACTATATACAGTTGTTTCCTTTATTGGAAAACCAAAGGGATACAGTAGAAAGAATAATTACGAAGAAATCAGAAAACTTGGTTTTGAACTTGCCTTTACAGTACCAATATTGGACTATGAGTGAGTCACGTGACCTCTCTCAGCATCATTTTTCTCATCTGTAAAAACGAAACTAATAACTTGAGTTGTTATTGTGTCTCATGGAATTATTTTGAGAATCAAGCGAATGATGCAAAAAAGCTTTGTAAATAGAGAAAGTATTAGACAAATGTGAACTTGACATTTGCTGCTCCTGGCCATACTATTATATTTATAATGGATGAAAACTTTGTTTTCTCGCGTTCTTTCCTTCCATTCCTGTGCAGAGGAAGCAGAAGGGATGTGTTTTCGTGGACCTGGTGAAATTCTCGGTGGAAGCTTATCCTCTTGCCCTTTTACCCTAAACCATTGTTCCTTCCAAGTGGAAATGATAGGGAGGGAAGTCCTTGGAGACTTCATCCAGTCAGAAGCGAATTGTGTTTGAATGTGCTCTTGTGCATCTTTCAAATAGACATTAGTTGTATTTTCAAATACTTGTACATTTTCTAGGTTCATGTAAGTTTTTTTTAATAGTACTTAC
>NW_003852661.1:1765-5248 GCF_000181295.1 Otolemur garnettii | reverse complement strand
GAAATAATGTAAATTGTAACCGTAAAAGTTATGAATATTCATATTGTCAACATTTCCTTGACACTTAATTTCATTTGCATTCAAACCATAATTGACCATGCAAGAAAGTACCTGTCCCCTCAAGACGTGAAGTCTGTTTTTACTATTACAGTTTCAAATGTTATATGACAACTTTCCATCAGCCCCAAATGGCATAAGGTCAAATACTGAACATCTAACAGCAGTCTAAAGTACTGTGCCTACTTTTAAAGTTCAATAGCTAAATCATAAAACGCGATTTAACTTTCAGTGGACACCTTTGTAGTAGTTTTGGGGGAGACTAATACTGAAGCTGAAGGATGTCATGTATTCCAAGATTTATAATAGAACTGCAGAGGCTGGGCCCGGGGGCTCATGCCTGTAATCCCAGCATTTTGGGAGGCTGAGGTGGAAGAACACTGGGAGGCCAGGAGTTCGAGACGAGTTTGAGTAACATAAAGAGCTCCAGTCTTTAAAAAAATAAAAAATAAAAATAAGTAAAATAGAACTGAGGAATGAGAAGAAACAAACAGGAAGGCAGTATCCACCAAAAAAGTTGATAGTTACATGACAGAAACAAACCTAGAACTCTAGTCTCCTACCGCCTTTGAGCGCAAGCTGGAGGGGGGGGGTGTTAGAAAGGGGGGGATGCGAAGGAAAGGAAGTAACAATCTAACTGAATCCACTAAATGCTAAAGTTGGGTTAAATGATTTGTAATATTATAGAGGAGCTATTTGTGGTAAAACAGTCGTAAAATGAATGGTGACTACACAGATCTGAGTTCTTACGCAAGATTGCCAAATGTCTGTATTATATAACCCTAGCCAGATAGCTTTATCCATTTATATACGTAAAATAGCCAACCTATTTTCTTACACATCATTATAGAGAATATGGATAATAATGCCAAAATAGTAAAAATATTTGCTCCAGGCAAAACATTTTGATTATGTTTCTTAGACATCTGATAAAGTTGATTTTATATTAAAATTATTTCATCTAAAATGTAATTTAAATTTAAACCTTATTTAAATTAAAAAATTTAAAACTTGCTGAGCACAGTGGCTCATCCTTGTAATCCTGGGAAGCCGAGACCAGTAGATTGCTTGAGCTCAGGTGTTCAAAACCAGCCTGAGCAAAAGCATGACCCCATCTCTACTAAAAAGAGAAAAACTGGCTAACATTATGGTGGGGACCCATAGTCCCCACTACCCAGGAGGCTGAGGCAAGAGGATCATTTGAGCCCAGGAGTTTAAGGTTGCTGTGAGCTGTGACACCACAGTACTCTACCTACCCAGGGCAACAGAGTGAGACTCCATCTCAGAAAAAAAAACAAAAAAAATTAAAGCTTATTTAAATCAAAAACTTAAAACTAGTGAATGATGTAGCTAATTACTAAGTATTTTAAGCACATGTCATTTTTAAAAAGAAATGAAAAACTGTCCAATCATTCAATAACCCTGCTCCTGACAGTAATTGTTCATCTTGAGCTACTTTTAGCGCATGCAGTGATGTGATGATTCACTAAATGGCGATCTTAAACCAAAATATTAAAGTAATCAGAACGCTTTTAAATGTGGCCTTTATATGCATGACAGTTACAAACAAGATTTTCTGAGCCTGGAAACTTGAGCCTTTACTCAAGTTGAGGCTAGGTTTCCAAAAGCCTCAAGCACTCCTTTTTTTTTTTTTTTTTTTTTTTTTTGTGGCAACCAGAATAGTCTTTTATATTGTTGCTAAGATAACACAAGAACAAAGTCTTTTTATCCAACTTTTCATCATTTAGAAAACGGGATCTATAGATTAATAAAATCATTTTTAAGAGTATTTTTGTCAGTTTTTATACTGGACTTGGTTCAATTAAGACAAAAGTTTTCTTTAACTTTAAATGATGCCCTGTGTTTGAATAATTTCCTTAGGTCTGATAACGGTGAGAAGGACTAGCAAGCTGGAGACACATTTCATAAGCCAACTCATTTGTTTCTCAGTGACTGCCTGGAAATATGCAAGTTTGGAAATGCAAAGATAACACGTAATCTTTAAGGAAAAAACAAAGGCTTTTAAGTCAAATCCTAGCTTGGCACAGGGGCTCACGCCTGTAATCCCAGCACATTAGGAGGCCAAGATGGGAGGATCACTTGAGGCCAGGAGTTCTAGACCAGCCTGGGCAATATAGGGAGACCAGTCTCCACAAAAATTAGCCCCAGGTGTGATGGCACACGACTGTAGTCCCAGCTATGTGGCAGGCTAAGGCAAGAGTTTGAGGCTGCAGTAAGCTACGAAGACACCACTGCTCTCCAGCCCGGATGACAAAGTCTTGTCTCAAAAAAGGAAATCATAAAGTTAAGTCCTTTGCATTTTAAAATGGCAGAATCCATTCCTAATCAGAAGCTAACCCTTGGAAATTCCACAGCTGCTAAGTAGCCATCTCTGCTGTTTCAGAAACTTTCTAAATCTCAATATTTTTACAAACTTTCCTGAGCAACCAGTCTTCACTTGATCTTGAGATAACTTAGTAATAACAAAGTACTCAGAGCCTGAATGAGCTGCTGCATGACCTAGTGTTTCTATAATGTTGATAACCGATGCAAGTAGACACGAGTGATGAGCTGTGACAATCTATCAATCATGTACAATCTAGTTCACTTACTGCACATAATCGTAGTAGAAAATAAATGAAAAAAAAATTTAAGGTCTAAAAGAATTAGTGTACCTTGCTGTCTCTCTGAGGCATTTGTTTGTCCTTATTTTTACATAGTGCCTACACCTGTATCTATGTGTGTGACATTTAGTGACTACTGCTTGATGGTTTACTACGTTGAATTAATCCTATTCGATGTGGGTTCCACATACTTGATTTTAATTTATATGTTCCACGGAAGAATAAACATCTTTTGCTATCATCATCTCCAGGCATTTTTTTTTTCAAAATGACAGCCAATGGAAGTAAGATACAGTATAAACTTTTTGAAATGTGTTACTAATGTTTGATTTTAAATACTGAATAAAAAGAATGAGAATGAGAACTGTGATGGTCACAGGATTGTTACTTATCCATCCATAGCAATCCATCTTTAGTGGTGCTTTTAAAACAGAAACAACTATTTAATTGCAATTGTATGTATATGTGTGTGTGTGTTCACAAATGAAGTGCAAGTAAGAATTAATTTGAGGTTCATAATTTCATGCACATTACATTCTATCATGCTGGACTGTAGGGCAGAACCTTATAACCAAAATTAATATTTTTATGCAGCAAAATGTATGAATATTCACACTAAAAGAGATAAGGTCCATAAATAAACTGTCATCAGTTTAGGTCATATTTTTGCTGCCAAATGAATTATAAAAGGAATCTTACTTTTCAGTGATTTGTAGATTTCAAAATTGCAGAAAAGATATCATGGTCATATTTTATGCCTTAACAGATATTTCAAAATTTGTGACTTGGTTCATCTTTGTCA
>NW_003852661.1:0-900 GCF_000181295.1 Otolemur garnettii | reverse complement strand
ACCCAGAGGGGTAAGGACTGTGGCCAGTAAGTGGTTATGTAAACGACATGGCCAGTACATAAAACAATTTATTTACATAAGATGATTATCAGTAGCATTTTAGAAAGTTTTTTTGGTAACAGCTTTATTGACATATAATTTACAAGTTATGCAATTCAGCCATTAAAAAGAAACAGTTTGATTTTTAGTATCCTCAGTTGTGCAACTATCACCATAATCAATTTTAGGACATTTTCATCACCTCAAGAAGAAATCTGCATACCCTATAGCTATGGCTCTGACACCCGACCCTGCACCAGAGTCCCAAACAGCCACCAATGTCCTTGTGTCTCTGTGCTTGCCCGTACTGGACATTTCATATGAAAGGAATCTGTATACAATGTGTAGCAACTTGTGACTGGCTTCTTTCAATTAGCACAATGTTTTCAAAGTAGTAGCATCATTTTAATAAAAATCTTCCCATTATATAATAAATCCTAGCCCATTGCACAAAATTTGGAAAATATGGAAAAGTAGGGGGAAATCATTAGACTCATTGCCCCAAACTACTGTTTTTATTATTTAATATGTTTCCTTCTAATATAGCCATGTTGTGAAAAAAAAAATGTGATAATAGATCTATAAAGTAGAAAGTAAACGCACCCTTTTATCTACTCCCATTCCATTCCTCTCCAAGAGAAAGCCACTGCTCACAATTTTACATATTCATGTCTTTTTCCTATATATCTGCACATACTATATACACATATATAATGGGGAACTTCTTACATGGAATTAATTTTAACATTCTGTAACTTGATTTTTGCACATTCTTAGCAATATCTCTATATCAATATATATTAATTTATTTTGTTTTGTTTTAATTTGGTTTTTGAGATAGTGTCTCACTTTGTAGAGTGC
>NW_003852660.1:1230578-1234193 GCF_000181295.1 Otolemur garnettii | reverse complement strand
GATGCTTTATTTGGATTGAGTCTTGCTGGGGTTCTGAAACTGTCTGCTATCTGAAGTTCTGTATCTCTTGCAATGGTTTGGGAAATTCTCCTCCAAAATTTCTTGGAGTAGAGCATCTGTATCTTTACGACCATTCTCTTCTCCTTCGCGAATTCCTATAAGATGAATATTTGATCTTTTGGAGTGATCCCACAACTCTCTCAGGAATGATTAGTTTTTGCTCTCCATTTGTCTGCCTCTTTGAGTGGGATTGTTCAAAAACTTTGTCCTCAGTTTCAGAGATCCTTTCTTCTGCCTGGTCAGTTCTATTACTGAGGGATTCTACTGTATTTTGGAGCTCTTCAACTAACTTTTTCATTTCCTTGAGCTCTGCTATCTTTTTTCTCTTTATGTCCATATCTTTGGTGACTTGGGCTTTGAATTCCTTAGTTTCTTGAGACAATTTTAGAACTACTCTTTAGAAGTCAATTTCTGTCTTCCATTCTATTGATCTTATTTGCCATCCATATTCTGAATTTGATTTCTGACATTGCTGCCATTTGTCTATGCATGGGAACTTCAGTTGTATCTCCTTTGTCATTTCTTGGGGGTTTGTTCTATTCTGGTTATTTATGTTGCCAGAGTTCTTTTGTTGGGTCCGCACTATGTTTATTTTCTACTGTTTGGTTATTAGAACTGGTAGGGTGAGATTGAATTGGGGTTCCCAGGTAGTAGAGATAGCCCCTTATCAAAGCTCTAGGCTTTGTAATTGTGGCTTATCTCCTACAACCTTACAAAGGCCCCTTTTAGAGTTTTGGCCAGAGACTCTGAGGACCTACTTGGTGAGATAGCACAGGCTAGCTCTGTTTTGATACCAGCCAACCTCTACCCTATCCTAAGAAACAACACAATTAGATTTAAATCTCAACCATGAAGAGATACAAACAGCTGTGGCACCCAGCCCCCACTCTTCAGTTCTTTTCCACTACAGAACTTTGATGGTCAACCTCAGAATGTCCCTGAGTGGACAGCCCCAGACATGGGTTCCAATCAAATTGTCTCAGGCAGTAGAAACTCTGCCCAACAGAGAGGGATTCAAGGGTCTCCAACAGTACAATTGGAATCAGGGATCCACACTCCCACCTGCCAGATTCAGTGCACACTATTGTTTGGTACTCTGCACATGGACCCAGCTGGAGCCAGGGGTAATGCCTCCACCCACCAGTATTAGTCCACTCACAGCTAGCCACTGCTTGCCAGACCAGTTGGAGTCAGGGGACCACGCCCCTGCCTGCCAGGCTCAGTCTACTGCCTGGCAAGCTTCTGTTCACAGGCTCTGTTGGAGTCAGGGCAGCAGGCCCACCCTACGGTCTCCACTCACAGCTAACCTCTGCTTGCCAGACCAGTTGGAGTCAGGGGACCATGCCCCCCTGCCAGTCTCAGTCCACTGCCTGGCAAGCCTCTGTTCACAGACTCTGTTAAGAGTCAGGGCACCACACTCTGCTGGTTGGTCTCAGTCCTCACCTGGTAAGCCTCTGCTCACTGGACCACACCCTAGCCCTCAGGTCTTGGTTCACACCCAATAAGCAGGAGACCATGCCCTTGCTCTCAAGCTACAGTCCAGGCTATCAAGCTTTTGCTCCCAGGCCCAGCAGGCGTTGGAGTCCAGCCTGGTCTGCTGAACACAATTCACATGGGGCAACCACTCTCCTGCTGTGGGTGCCATCAGAGCCAGGCATTCTGCATCTCCTCATGCCAGACACAGCCCAAACTGAGGGGCAACACTACCACTGGCTGGGCATAGTCATAACCAGGGGACTGTTCCTCCTCTCACTGAGTGTCCCTTTCTTCCTACACCCTCTTTCTTCCTCATTACGGAGTCTATACTATGCCCAGATCTCTTGGGATAAGACCAAACACTCTATGCTCTGTGGGGGGCAGAACTTCAGACTGCCAAGTGAGGGGGAAAGGGCGGACTGGGAGTTTGGACTTGTGGGGAAAAATATCTGTTCAATTTTATGCCTGTTAGGGTGGTGTCTAGGTTCATAAGTGGGACCTCCTTGGAGAAAGAGACCTGGAGTTTAGCAGCTCTCTCCAGTGAGGTAAAATGAGAGGTCTTTTGTTTCTTGCTCCTTTGCAGATAACCTGTAGGAGGCCTCCTGCTTGGGGAGGGGTCTCCTGTCCTCTAGTCAATAGGCTTTGTACCTGTAATTTGTTTTCTTGAATGCTCTTCCTTGGAGTTACAGCTTGCTGAACTACTTTCTTGGCTCAGGTCCCCGTCTTTCTCTTCATAGGGTCCAATTCTGTCCAGTTTTTCTTCCTCTGCTCAGGAGCCTCTGACGAGGGTTGCTACCAATTGGCCATCTTCCAGAATCCCCTATTTAATTCGTTTTGAGTTGAATTTTGCATATTATGTGAGATAAGAGTACCTTCTTTCTTCTGTGTGTGGATATCCAGTTGTCCCAATACCAGTTATTGAGGAGATTGTCCTTTCTCAATTGTCTGTTCTCATCTTCAGTTAAAACCTATTTACTGTTAGTGCTGTTAATGCATGTATTTATTTCTGGGATCTGTATTCTGTTTTGTTGATCTAAGTTTCTGCTTATGCCAGTACTATGCTACTTTGATTATACTAAACTATCAATTTATAGTTTATTTTGAAGGCAGTCAGTGAGATGCATTCTACTTTGTTCTTTTTGCTGAAGATTGATATGACTATTTGGGGTCTTTTGTGGCTTCATATAAATTTTGAGAGTTTTTCTTTTTCTGTCAAAAATGTCAATGCAAATTTGTTATGTATTACATGGAATCTGTAGATCACTTTGGGTAGTATGGACATTTTAACAATTATGAATTCATGCAATCCCTGAATATGGGGTGTCTTTCCATTTATTTGTGTCATCTCTAATTTCTTTCACCAGTGTTTTATAATGTTCAGTGTACAGGTGTTTCATAGCTTTGGTTAAATTTATAACTATTTTTTAGCTATGGTAAATGGGAATTTTCAAAAATTTCTTCTTCAGATAGTTTTTTTTTTTTACTTTATAGAAACTCTACTGATTTTAGCATATTGATTTTGTATTCTGCAGCTCTCTGTATTCCTTTATTAGTTCTGAGTTCTTTTAACAGATTTTTTTTTGTGTGTGTGGATTCTTTAGAATTTCCTATATTTAAAATCATGTTACCTGCAAACATGGACAGTTTAACTTCTTTCTTTCCCATGTGAATGCTCTTTATTTCTTTCTTTTGCCTGCTTGTTCAAAGTAGGACTTCCAGTAGTATATTGAATAGGAAGAATGGCAAGAATGGACATTCTTCCCTATTCCTGATCTCTAAGGAAAAGTTTACAACTTTCCCCCATTGAATATGATTTTAGTCGTGGGGTTGTAATATCTGCTCTTTTTGTATTGAGGTATGTTCCTCCCATATCTGATTTCTTGATGGTTTGGTTATGAAAGTATGTTGACTTTTTCTTTTTTTCTTTCTTTCTTTTTCTATTTTTTTTATTAAATCATAGCTGTGTACATTAATGCAATCACATGGTACAGTGTGGTTTTCACATACCATTTGAAATACTTTTATCAAACAGGTTAGCGTAGCCTTCATGTCATTTTCTTAGTTATTAAGACATTCATA
>NW_003852660.1:1224130-1226028 GCF_000181295.1 Otolemur garnettii | reverse complement strand
AAAAAAACCACAAATAATTAGGTTACTAAGTAAAAAAGAATATAATTGAATATTTATCAAGTACCTGAATAGAGAAAAGCTTCTGAAGAATAAAAAAGAAGACTATAGTACCAGTCTCTTTAATAAGAAGAATGAAAAATTTGGTTTATTGTGTCCCATGTATACATAGACAAATGCGCATACAATCAAAAGGCAGATAATACACTAGCAAAATACTGCAATGGATTAGTTGTTGTATTAAAAACAAATTTCAGAGAATATTTATCAAAAGATTAAATAGAAAATCCAGAAAAGATAAAATGCAGATGATGTCTTAAGCACAGAAAAATTATATCACCAATAAACTGAGAAATACACATTAAAATGGGGTGCCATGTTCAGCAGTGCTTTTTCCAGTTGAACCCATTAGCCTGGACAAGGACATAGTAAAACAGGAACTTTCTTACATTGTAGGCAGGAATGCACATATTGGCAATCCTTTACACAATGGTTTGTCAGTGCTTATCAAGACCCTTGAAAAATGTTCATACTGGTTCACCAGGTAACACTGCTTCTGGTAGTAGACTATAAAGATGTAATCTAAATCTCAATATGTACATTTTATAATAGTGCAAAACTGGAAACAATCTTAATATTGAAAATTGGAGAAATGGCTTATCAATTTATGAAATATATATATTCATGGAATGAATTTATGTGCAGGCATAAAATACCACGTATTCAGGTAGTTTCTAATAACATTAGAAATGTGTTCTTTTATGTTATTTTTATCATTGCCAGGTCATGGATAAACCAAAATATATGTATTATAAATTAATATTGAGAGGAATATTCCCTTTATTTATGGTAACTTATATTAAAATAAATTGGTAAATATGAAAGACAATTTTTTATTGAAAAGACAATCTTCAAATACTTTTATTAAGCTCTTATTTAGGTAGGATCAATTTAAGGAATGTATTCAGTGAATGTTTGGCTTTTGGAATTTTGGGGGCAGAATTAAAACAACTATTTATCTTGTTATTTAAAAAATTTAGGCATGGATTTTATTTATGCATGCCTCATTTTTATTTTAAATAAATGTGCCTCTAAAGATATTACTTGCTTCTTAAAAAAATAACAATTACTTCCACTTTTCAGAAAACTGTTTAAACCTGTATGATGGAAATAGAGAGTTATAGATAAATTTTTAAACATAATAAAACATTGAAAAGCTTACATGTTTGATTCAATGTATATTTTCCAGTTTTACTATATTTCCACAAAATAAATACTAATATCTGAGATATTTAATATCTTAACTATATTAAAGGAAAAATAGCCATAAGGAAAATATTTAGAAAAAAATCAAATATGAGAGATACATCAGCTTATTTAATTTAGTGTTTTGTCTTTTTACCTATTTGCTTACAGCCTATTTGCTTTTGGTTCTGTTTTCCTGGAAAATTATTGACCAGGTTTCCAAAGACATTAGAGGTTCTGGTAAGTTACATATTACTTGGCTTGTTTCACTGATTGTGAAAATGTTCCTCCTCCAGTTTTCATACAAATGCTGCAGGATGATGATACAGAAAACAAAACCAACAAACAAAACAAGTGAATAAACTATACACACTCACACACATTAGGCCAGATTTTCCAATTATTTTAAATTAACTCAGATGTAATATCCTTACTTTATAATCTTGCAACTGATAATGTGGATTTTCCCCAACTTAGCCTTTTTGATTCTACTTGTGATTTGAATATGCACATTTTCAGATGATATTTGAGAGTTACATATACAGTTTTTTCAGCAATGGATAAGATGAAATGCTGCTTCTGCTGAAAAAAATTTCTTTGGTTTGTACAGGGTGGGAGGTTGGGAAAGGGGAGAGCAGAGAGAGACAGAGAAGGAG
>NW_003852660.1:1217199-1223065 GCF_000181295.1 Otolemur garnettii | reverse complement strand
GGAGTGTTATTTATTTTAGGATTAGAGAATAGTCTTTTTTTTCCTTTTTCTACTTATTTAAGTTCAAGAAATGGATTGGGATTCTGCAGGCATCTACATGATGACTTGATGGAAAAGAAAAGGATGGACAGCAGAAATGAAAAGATTTGAGACTCATTTTATTTATAAATCTGACATAATAAAATACTAACATAGTACATTACATTCTAAATGTCTTAAAATAAATCTCACATGCTGTGCTTAGTGATAGGCACAATTCAAGACCAACTAAGGCAGGTAGAAGAGTGAATGCTGCTTCTCATTGTGAAAGAGAAAACTTAATGGTAGGGAGTGTGGTGTGAGAGCTGTGTTCAAATGCCTGGAAATATCTCAGCTTTCAGGAAAAGTGCCAACCATGTTCACTTAAGTTGTGGTAGCTCTTCTTCACCTAGTCCTAACTACAGCCCACAGTGGATGGGTACAAATGAATGTAATTGGGAAAGGAAATGTGTATTTTTTCATGATTCGATGCAATGTTAAGATGCTAAGATACTGCAGGACAGGTGAAGGAAGAATCATTCCCTATTTAGATGTGGACTTCATGTTAATGAAGCAGTCTCTCCATTACTGCCCCTGACTTCGAACCCTGTACGTTCATCCTCCACGTGTGATTTGAAGGTGTCTCTTAAGAAATGGAAGAAAGTAACTTTTAAGGGTAATCATGTTGTAACTTTGTGTCATCTTACTATGTGTCCTAACACATAGAAACTGCATTCACCAAAGTCTCACTGAAACAGCAGCATTGTAAAAGATGTCAATGAAAAAGAAAAGTGTCTTTCTCACCTAAGGATCCCTCTCTCTTTTCAAAAAGTACTCCCATTTTTAACGCCCTCAACATCCCCACATCCATCTGCCACATACTGGCTCTCCCACTTCATGTAGCTCTACTCATTACGCAGACATTTCCAAACCTCGAATTTATGTTTTGTTCTTCAAACCAAAACAAAAACAACTCTTATTATTCAGTGCCTTTGTGTCATAATCTGATGACAGATTCAACAGAAATTATAGATTTAAGACAGATTTAATTAACTCAGCGGGTATTTAAGCATGAGTTAATCCTCACCAGTGTCTATGTAGTAGGCACAGAGAAGCCAAGACAGGGAATTTCTGAGTTTGACTTGCTCCTGGGGGTCAAATCCAGCCCACTCACTTCCTTCGTTGACTTCCCCAGGGGCAATAATGTATTAATAAAAACATGTATCATGAACTGAGAGAGCATGGTCTGGCACAAATTCTGCAAATATCTGAAATTTTCAGTCATAAATTTATGAATATTATGAGTTTCTTGGATTCAGGAAAATTTCATTAGGAGTGTAATCTCTAGTGTGTCACCTTTAAATTTTCTGGGTCCACTTGAATTTACTTTCAGCAATTCCTCTCTTCTCTAGCATCTGTTTTCCCCTTTCCACTGTATATCCTTTGACCCAGAGAACAGAAGCATCTTCCTCAAGGAAACAGAGGTTCCCAGGATAAATGAACAGAAAGGAAACAAAAGTAAGAAATGAAGCACGTTCAGCTTTCTGGTGTCTCCTGTTGATTTATTTCAGAACTGCTACCAGTGATCTTGTGCTTATTTTTAAGCCATTTGTACATAGATAAAATATAAATGTCTAGCTTTAAACTCCTAAGTGGTATCCTATGTTAACACTATGTAACATATTGGAGAAAGACTAAAATGCTAAAGCTATTTTCTTGATTTTTATAATTTATTATAGTAGTATATATAACAGATATTACTTATATGTAATATAGAAATTCACATTTTCCTGACAGAGTGATCACAAAATGTGCCATGATTAAAATAGGAAATCTTCATTCTGTGTATTTTCTTACACATGGTATTTGAAGCAAAACAGTTAAGAAGAATCTAGACAATCCAAATGTTTGATTTTCCACATAATTTTGCCAGGATCTTTGGGTTTAAATTTTTTCCCTCTCACTCCTGCTGAGGAAGCACATACATTTTGAAATTTAGTCTATTTGAGCAATGCTTTTTTATCCTTTAAGCTGATAATAAGCATATGGAAGTGGGATTGAATTTGAGATAAGCTGTCGATTTCTATTGAACACTCAACAAACAGAAGATACCAAAAAAATTTTTTTAACTATACAGTGATCAGCTAATATGTACCAGAAGTTTAGTAAATTGATGTTAAACCTTTCTGATGTGGAACTGATAAGGAAAAAAAAAACATGCAATTAGAATATATGTCATGATTGAGGCTGTGATTATTTTGTTTACCTTTTAGAGCTATAAAGTTGTAGTTTTCCAGGAACAGAATTAAGAATCAAATGAAATACCAGACTTCACAGTATGGCAGCAAGAAAAGTATTATTTTACTTACCATACTACCATTCTTTTGCTGTCTTTGGTTAGTTATGTTTTGGACCCATATAATTAAGAGTAGCATATTTGGAGCTCTGGACCTCTTAAGAAAGATTTTTGAGCATGTATAGGATGCACGGTAGGCATATTAAATGATTTTAAGGGATTTAATTTTAAATTTTCTTCTGATGATTGAGAAAGTATGCTTGCTCCTGAAACATCAAGTGTTCTATCTGAAAAGGGACAGCCTAGCAATTTGAAAGACCTGAATTTCATTTCCATCTCTCTGACACTAAGTAAGCACAAGCATTTAACATTGCCGGCTCTCAGTCTCTCTGTTTGTAAACTGACTAGAGTGAAGAAGAAGTCTGTTTCCAGATTTAGATGGTTTCGACAGAGAAAAGAATAAGCCAGTCTTGGATCATTTGTCAAACACATGACGTTTGTGTTGGGCTCCTTTTGACATCCATTTCATTGCTGTTTCTTGCTCAGTCTCTTCCTGCTTAGGGCATCCAAGCCTCACCACCCTTGAGATTTCCTGCTTACTTTTTCCTTCTTGTAGAGGATTATGTGTTTTATGGCTTGCTGTTTAATTTAACCTCCCTGAAAAT
Organism: Otolemur garnettii; assembly: GCF_000181295.1. Taxonomy (NCBI): domain Eukaryota; kingdom Metazoa; phylum Chordata; class Mammalia; order Primates; family Galagidae; genus Otolemur; species Otolemur garnettii. Next base: position 1,220,086 of record NW_003852660.1, on the reverse strand, counting down.
GCCCAGGTCCTATTCAGTTAAACTGTGCGTTAAGCTAGCGATAAAAAAAAAAAAAAAAAAAAAAATTAAATACTCAAATGTATCTAAACAACAGACCCACATGGTTCTTAAATTTTAGAATGCATTATAAAAATCACCTAGGTTACTTGTTAAAAATGCACATTTGGAGCCTGATCCCCGAGCCATTTAGTGTTGATTTTTAACCAACACCCTAGCAGATTCTGATGTTAGCTGAGAAGCATTGTTCTTGGATTTTTTGTATATTATCAGAGCGTTAGAAGGAATTAACTCAAAGCCACAAGTAGAACAGAGATGGAATATGGTACTGTGTATCACAGAGATATTATGTTAAATCAAGTGATTAAGAAATTGTACATGATTTTACACACATAAAAAATACATAACAAACTACTTAACACATAATAAAATTGTACATGGTTTTACTTCATACCCAGTTCTCACTTTGCAGTAAGGGGGCTTGTTACCTGTAAACTGATTCTGTGTTACTTTTCTTCTATGAAATTTTTCACATTATTCACTTGAGAATACTTAAAGAGTTCATGTGTAAAATAATGAGGTCACACTAGAGAAAAATGAAAGGAAGTGAACTTCCAAAATTATAAATTTCACGGAGTACTAGAATAAAAATTGTACTTGATAAGAATAATAGCTTATAAATGTTTAAAAAATTGTAAAACATCTTTACTTACTCCTCACAGAAGTACATTGCAAAGAAAGGGGTTTTACTGTTTTTACTTTTGACTTACAATTGTTTTCTTTAATTCCACTCACATCCTCATTTTCATAGTATATAAATTGAATGAGCAACTCTGTGAAACTCTTTAAAACCTATTAATTAAGATTAAGCGCTTAAAAATGTCAAATCTCTGTCCCACTCTCCATGTACTAAATCAGAACCTGCCTTTTAGAAAATCCCTAGCTGATTGTATGTGTTTTAAAGTTTGAGAAACAAGATCTTAAAATATTTTTCTCTTGGACTCTGCTAACACTGGTATTATTTCTAATCTGTTGCCTTACGAAATGATAGCTTCTTACTAACAATTTTCTAAGAAATAGCTGTATTGTTTCTGTTCAAATTATACATGTCCATTTAAGAAAAATAACACAGAAAGAAATTTCCTTTCAAATAAGGAAACTTGCTCAACCCACTCACAAATAAATCGCTTAGTAAAGTGATAATTGAAGACATTTCTATATACAGATATATATGTAGATATAAACAGAAATATGGATGAATGGATGAATAAGGAAAGCATAAGAGATAATTTTACTGAAATGGAAGCATTCTATATCATAACATTTTTAAATGAAAGATACTAAGTTTTTTGACTTCTGAATTATTTAGAATTGACAAAAACAAGCAATTTAAGGGCGGTCAAAGGTATTATTTAACTTGCAGTAAATGTTTCATTACAAGAACAGCTATTAGATTTTATAAGTCATCTAAATGAAGTAACATTGTGAGATGGATGCTTTCCAAGTTTAGACATCTGTTGTCTGTCCAATGAAGGATGAGGGGGTATTCACATTGCTTCACATTCCCTTCTCCTGATTTTGTTTCTTCAAAACAATTTTTATGTGGTGCAAGGTTTCTAATATTTAGTTCTGTGCTATAACTGTAATTTCAGTAGATTCTTTAGCTTTTTTTTTGTATGTAGGGTTATAATTGTCTCAGTAGTAGTGATTATCACAGCATCTTCCATCCTGAGTTTTAATTTTGATTTTTTTTAAATGAAAAGATTTCATTAAGTATTTTTATTTTATCCTCAAGAAACAAATTTTTTTCTTTAACTTCTTACATGCTTAAGAAGGTATGTCACCTTTATATTAGAAGGCCAAATTGTGTGGGTAGATAGTTCTTTTGTTACTCGTTCTTGCATAATCCTGCAGATATTGCTGTATTTTCAGGCATTGATTTTTTTCATGGAGAAATTTCACGTAAACTCTAATTTACCTATCCCCTCCTTGTATTTAATTATGGTTTATTACCTTTAGCAGAATATGTCATTGTTTTGTTATTAATATTTTATGATGCAATGAGCCTTAGTTTGTGGGTGATTCAAAAATTTTCATTATTTCAGTCCAGTTTTCTTTGATAATATGTTTTATTTTTTTTTTACCATCCCATTTTACCCTGTTCTCTTTTTTAGGAACTTGATTTATCTGCATATTTAGATTTCATTGTTTTCTTCTGTTTCACCATATTTATAATATGATATATAACAAATGGACAGTGCTGTCACTTGTTAGATCCTTATGCCAAGTCTTTCTTCGATACTTCTATTGCCCTTTTGGGAATTAACACCAATTTTTCAAATTAGAGACTAAGAGGTGTCTAGTATGATGTCAAGTGGCCATGAATATAAGCAGAGGTGACTTAGAATTCAGCATTATGGGAAGGTGTCCATTTGTTGATAATATAAATGTCAAATTATTGAGCACTATCACTACAAGGCCCAGATGCTTCAAAGATGAGAAGAAAAACTAATTGTTATTTATTTTTGAGAAGATTATAAAATAGTTTCCCTGTGAGAGAGACAAATGATTTAACACCAGAAGTCTAAATGATGAAAATCAAATATAGAGAAATTTGACTTCTTGAAAATGAAAATCTTTTGTGCTCCAAAGTACACATCCTCAAGAAATCAAGAACATAACCTATAGAATGGAAGAAAGAAATTCTGAATGGAATGGAGTAGACAAATGTTGGTGAAGCTGTGGAGAAGTTAGAACTCTCATATATTGCTCTTAGGATTATAAATGGAGCAGCAGCTTTGGAAAACAATCTGGCAGTTCTCAAAGTTAAACATAGATTGAACATTGGACCTGGAATTTCTCCTCATTGGTGTATACTCAAAAAAAAAAA
>NW_003852660.1:1183444-1217088 GCF_000181295.1 Otolemur garnettii | reverse complement strand
GAATGCTGACAGAAGCAGTAATATGGATAACTCTGAAAAACATTAGGCTCAATGAGAGAAGCCAGTCACAAAAGATAAAATATAGCATAATTTGATTTATAAGAAATATTTAGAATATAAAAATTTGTAACAACACAAGGCAGAGTAGCAGTTGCCAGAAGTTCGTGGATGAGGAGGAAAGAGAGTGCACTGGGTGAATAGATACAGGATTTCTTTTGGAATACTGAAAATATTCTAAGCTATGTTTTGGCAAAGGTTGTGAAACTCTGTTAATATACTGAAAATCATTGAATTGTACACTGTAAGTAAGGAAATTTTATGTAGTGTGTGAATTATATAACAATAAAGCCTCTACTGACCACACACACACACACACACAAAGTGGAGCACAGTTTGGAACTTTGCTTATGGTGGTTTCTCTTTGTCATTCATTATGCTCCGCAACCTGTGCAGCTTGGTCTTGTCTCACCAAGGACATGCCTTTTGTTCACTCTCCCTTGTATTCTTTGTGTGTTACTGTTACTGTGTTCACTGTGCCCTCTGCCCAGCTGATTCATTTCTTGGTGGTGATGAAGGAAAGAGCTAAGCGAATGCAGGTGGTTTTATTTTTCCCTTGTTCTCCTTTCAGTTTTATAATTATTGTGTAACTATGCCCTGCTTGTTCCTTACTGGAAGTAAAAATTGGAACCTGGACAATTTTTAAATGTTGATGGAATTGAGCTATGGGAAACATTTCATAATTCATAACAATCATAGCTTCTGTTGGTAGCTTTTTGCATGCATGGAGAAATAAACATATTTGAATAAAATTATATGTTGTTCAAACATGGTAGGCTTTTGATAAGTTCACTGGCTTGAATTTAAAAAAATTCATGCTAAGAATGAAGATTACTATGTTTTTTTCCCTTCTCTTGTTGAGAAAAACTTAATAAACATTAGTTTTAAATCCAAGGTTATTATTTTTGTGAAGGTAGTTACTATTCCAAAGTGTTTTTTGCAACTGCTGACATCCTGAAAAAATCAGACAGCTTGGTCTCTCAGGAGATATTATTTCTATTATAAAACATATGTGATCATGTATAACCAGACCTGAAAATGCCAAGCCTGCCAGTGTGCCTCTGTGTTGCCCAAGTCATTGGTTTTTCAGGGAACTTCACGTCTGAAAACAAATTAGGTTGAAAAGCCTGCTTATGAAAATGTGGAATCGTTTCGAAGTATCCAAAACTCACCATTTGAGTGTTTTTGACATCCAGCAATTCAATTTCACACATAGATGAGTTTTGTTCCAATTTCTACATCTATTAATTTTCCTTAAGTTGACCTTTTTATCTTTCTAAATGCAACCCTGTTTGCAAGTCAGCCACCTCTTGCTTTCAGAAGAGTTATTAGAAGCCAAAGTATGTATTTTTATTTTTAAAAAGTATTTATTTTTGAACAGATTATGCAGTCATGTAGTTTTAAATTTTTATACAAATATGAACAGGAATAGGGGGAAAATTCCCTCATATTTTAGAGTCCTTCCAGTTTGCACTCCCAAAGACTGTCAGGGTAGCTGTGCCTTCTGTTACCTATATCTGTTTCAAGAGATCTATCAATTTGGAATTAAGTACATACGTATTTATATTTTCATCTTTATACAAACAACAGTGACTATATACTGTGTTTTATATACTTTATTTTTCACTTTACGGGAAGTCTTAGTGATATTTCCATAGCAGTGCATTGAATTTTCTTGGGTTTTAAAATTTGCAATGTGATCTTTTGTGTGTGTGTGTGTGCCATAACTTATTGTTACAGTGACTTTTCACGGATATTAAAGTGGCTGGGGAAAGTTATCTAAGTTGTCATGTATATGAATAATTTGTCCTTTTTATTTCTGAGTAGTAACCGCTGGTGTGGATGGACCATCGGGCGTTCACTCATTGAAGGACATTTGAGCTGTGTCCCGTTTTGCGCTATTATAAATAAAGCTGTTATGAATACTAAATGTTTAGGTTTTTGTGTGAACTTAAAATTTTATTTCTCTGGCCCAAATTTTGGAGTGCAATTGCTGGATTATGTGGTAGTTCTATATTTTTTTTTATTAAGCAGTCGAACTGTTTTCCAGAGTGGTTGAACCATTAACATTCTAATCAGCAGAGTATGAGTGATTCAGTTTTCCACTTCCTCACAGCATTTAGTGTTATCATTATTTTTTCATTTGATTATTCTGATAGGTGTGTAATGGGTCTGATTTTTAAAATATTTTCTACTTTATTTAGCACCATTTAGAAAATTATTTCTGACACTCATTTTTCCAACATGGGATAATTCTTCAAAGATAAAAATCACAGTTAAAGATTACATTTCTAAAAATTAAGTTTGGTTGGGTCTGGACTCCTATCATCACCTGATATTTTCTTTCCACAACACTGTTACTTTCATAGACTGGGGGGTATTAAGATGAGACTGAGCGTGATTTATTACTACTCAGTCTGAAAAAAGTTATATTCTACGGCTATAGAGCAAGAGACTTCAGAGTAATAATACCTCCTGAGATGTACACAAGACATTTTGCTGAGATTAAACTTTAGTCTTCTGATTTTAGAATCCTCACAACTGCAGTATGTTAAAATGTTAATTCTCTTAAGATATTGCCGAGAGACAGATGGGATAATTACATATAAAATATAATTGTTTAGAAGCTACAAATTAAATCATGAAACAAGTTTCTTATGCATGAAACTTAACTCTAGGAAATTCACTTTAAGAGTTGCAAGCCAAGAGCTTTCAGGACCACCATAACTGTATTTTAAATTAATATTTCACTTATGTATTTGCTAAAAATTTACTTACACATAACTTCATCTAAAACAGTGGTTCTCAACCTGTGGGTTGTGACCCACAGGAACTGTATTAAAGGGCCACGGCATTAGGAAGGTTGAGAACCACTGATCTAAAATATTTCATCTTATTTATTTCTGTTACTTGCTTTACCTTGAAAATTATTTTGTTCCTTGACGTTCTACCAGCATTTTCTCTGGGATACTCTTACCCTTCAAATTTCTGTTCCCTGGCCATTTTCTCAGTAGGGAGCTGACCAGGTTAAATCCTCTTTCTATGTATTACCCTATCTCTCATTTCATAAGTCCTCAATACTAATCAGCCTTTAACAGAACCATTTGTCTATTTTTTTTTTTTATGAGGAGGAACAGGTTTAGCAATAGTTTATTGTTATTTTTCAAGGTCAAGGTTGGCACCTTACCCATAAAAGGCAGTCAATAAATCTGTGTTTTTGTTGATAGGTTGAGGAATGAAATAATGAAAAAATATTTCCTAATTTTGAAGATCTATGCAAATCTTCATTGTATTTTATTCAAAGAGTTATTTCTTCCTAACATTTATTTCTTTGGGGGTGAGCTGACTGATGAACTCTGAAGAGAAATTATATACGAAGAGAGTGCTATGGAAAGTTGTCCTGGGGTTTCCTCCATCCACTTTCATCCCCTGGGATGGGAAAACTGTGCCTTCTGCAGACTTAAGTGCAGCCTTTTGACTAAATCTGAACCGTATAGACCAAATCTTTTTACTTTTATTAATGCACTTTTGTTTTTTTTATATATTTTAAATAAACATACTGTATTTAAAATACCAAAGAATAAAATACATTTTAATGAAATAACCTTCTGAGATTGACTGCTACAATTAGAACATTAGTAAACTGAGTGGGACCTGTGGCTCACTGAGTAGGGTGCCAGCCCCATATATTGAGGGTGGTGGGTTCGAACCCTGCCCTGGCCAAACTGCAACAAAAAAATAGCCGGGCATTGTGGCGGGCGCCTGTAGTCCCACCTACTCGGGAGACTGAGGTAAGAGGATCACCTGAGCCCAAGAGCAGGAGGTTGCTTTGAGCTGTGGTGCCACAGTACTCTACAGGGGGTGACAAAGTGAGACTTTGTTGCTAAAAAAAAGAACATTAATGAACCATAAAGTAGATTGGTGGCTGCTATGCTAATAATTTTAACTTCTCCTGCCTGATTGGTGCTGCTCTTGTCATGAGGCTGGTTGGCAAGAGTTTGTGGTGGTCAAGTATACCTGTCACATACTGTGGAGTATGATGTTTCTGTTGGAAGTGGAATTTGTGACTAGTTGCACCACTCCACAGTATTTTTAAATATTGTCTGCCTAATAGAATTTAAGGAAGACCCATGAAATCAAAGAAGACCAAGACAATGTTAAAGGATATAAATCGATTTTTTAATGAGGATTGGAAATTATAATATTATCTTTTGTCTGTTAACGATAAGATGGTTTGCTTGTTTTGTAGCACTACAGTATCAACAGTAATGAAATTCAATGTTCACCAGCTTTATAAGACTCATAAGGACCACAGATATTTTAAATTAGTGGAGAGGCACGAGATGTTGCGTTGCAGAAATTAAGAGATGGAAAGCAAAAGCAAAGATGATTCTTTCAAGCACAGTTCTTTCAAGTGGAAATTGTGCCACTGAAGCAATTTATGAAGTAGCTCGTATGCTAGGTGTTAGGGTGAAAACTTACTAGATGGCTCACAGTGGGGTGGAGAAGGAATTCTCACATGATGATTAGGATGGAAAGAAGTATGAAGTTTATTTCAGAGAGAGAAGGAGAATGAAGGAGTGGCCATGGCACACACAGAGGAAGGAGTGAAAATGCTGGACAATTGGGAATGAACAGCTGGTGTTTAAAGGATTAAAAATGGCTTTTCACCCCTCTGCTTCAGCAGATAGAAGTGGCAGGAAATTTATTGCAGGTGTTATTTATTTTTTCTCTTTCCTTTATGAGGCTGAGTTCTTGGAGTCCTTGAAATCTGGTTCCAGTGAGAACTGAGGCAGAGAGTTGCAGTGGGGAGCTGATACACCTACTATCCACTTAGGGCTTTTCAAAGTCTGAGAAAGAAATCTTAGAACAAGTTAAACCACAGGTGTTTTAATTAAATAAAAAAGGGTGGGCGTTGTGAGTTTTTTCTTCAGGGGGGCCATTATGAGCTGTGAGTTCATTTTTCTTACTGTGTGTTTGATAGTTTATTTTCCTCTGTTAGATAACTTATCAGTAAAGCCACCCTTCACCTGCGAAAAGGGTGGCCATTCAATGATGTAGAAATTGTGAAAGAATGTGTTATAGGATGCTTAGACCTGGATAACATTTCAAAGTTCAAACAACTGGCTCTTTCAAGGAGAACCGTAACTGATGGGCAGCATGAATTAGCATTCAGCTTTAACAGAACAACTTCATGCAATACTTCAAAAGGAAAATAAATATTATGCATTGCTTCAGATGAATCAGCTGATATGTGAATCAACATGAACCAGTGACTCAGCACAGGTTTTATACTTCATTCGGGTCATAACAGATTCTCTTTGCTATGAAGAGTTACTCTCTTTGGGCGCTCTTGCGAACAGAACATGGGGAATAGATATCTTCAGTAATCTTCAAGATAAATGTCATGAAGTTTGCCTGAATTTAGTAAATTAATGAGTGTATATATGATGGTGCACCTTCTATAACAGAGAACCATGAAGGATTTATAGCACAGATAAAAAAATATTAGCAGTTCCAGTTGCTTTCCTTCTTTGCATTATATCTTGTTGCATCAGCACGATCTCTATATGAAACTTATTATTTTAAGTGACACTTTGCAACAAGTTATAAATATTGTTAACTGTATTGGTGCCAATGCAACACTGCATTGTCAGTTTCATAACATAGTCAATTTCATAACATACTATCCTTGAAGGATGAAGTATTCAGTGTGGTTTTGCCCTGTTCTTCTGAATACGTTGGCTATCTCAGGGACAGATGTTAGCCAAAATGTTACCTATGTGAGAACAGATAGTTAAGTTTTATGAAGAGCAGATTCAGCAATGTGAATTATTGAAATAAGATTTCTGTATAAATATAGCATTTCTGCATATGATGTCAAATCAAAATGAGGTGAGTATTTTTTCTATGGTAAAACTAAGTCTATGCATGTGGCAAAAAATTCAGGCATTTCAAATTTTTGGCATTTCAAAAAAGCCATCTTTTTAAGAACGTTTCGTGAAAAGGAAATTTTGAATGAACTATTTCCCCAGCTAGCAAAAGTTATTGGCGAACAGGATGATGCATGTAAATAATTTGAAGAATACACAGATGTTATAGACCTGTGAATTGGAGAATACAGTGAAAGGTTCACTGACTTTGAGAATCATGACATCACACTCAAATTAGCATCAAGCCTTACTTAGTTGAAATCACGAGGGCACCCAAAGAACTAAAGATGAAATTGAGCTCTCAGCAAATGATATTTTAAAGTCATTGTTTGATATTAAGAAATCCAATTTAAATCTAGAAAACTGCAGTGGAATACTCATACCTTTGACGATATAACCTCCCAAATGCCCTCTTGCTTTTCACTCACTTATTTCTGTGAATCTGCTTTTTCTCAAAGACACATATGGGAAAATTAAATTCATATTTATTTTGCATTACATAATTTTCAGATGAGTGTTTTTGTTCTACATAGCTTTATTTTAAGGGGAATTGGATTGGAAAATTGGCAAATAAAGTTTTGTATACAGATAAGGCATTTTTTCCCCCAAATATGGTCTCTGACTTGCAGTTATATGTATAATTGAAGTCTGTCTTGCAATTTCAGTTAATTTCCTCTTGGATATTTAAATGTTCAGAACTACATTTGAAGATGCATCGCTGTTACGAGTTTGTTTTTACAGTGGTTAGGAGAAAGAAGTGTTCGTATATGTGATTAAAATATGCAAAAGCATGCATTCTTTCTTTCTGGACTTAAAAACTACTAAGAGTGATCCTTTTATTTAATAATATAGATTTATGTTCACAATGTTGGTAGTTTCAAAATTTGGTTACACTTAAAAAATTCAATTTAGGAAATATTTTAACTGACTATTCTTCAAATTTGGCATCCCTTGTTGAATATATTCTATTTAATTTCATAGATGTCTGAATATAAAAGGACATTATTCAGTTATTTTTGAAAGGTTGTTAAAGTGATAAAAGTAGCAAACCTCTGTGAACAATATTGTTATTTGTTTTTATAAAAGATTAAAATTTAAGTTTGTGTCTAAATTCTGTTAACAGATTGCAGTATCTTAATCAGTTCGATGGTCAGAACCTTCCACAATCATCAGCCATGTTGTAAAGTATTGTCTTTGTAGCCCTGGGAATATTCACTTTAAAATTCTTTTAGAGATTTTGTGTTGATCCCAAGTTCACTAAGAGGAATCTGGTAAAGATTGATAAATTATTGGTTCTAAATCATAAACCTATATAGATTAGACAGTTTTCACTAATACTATTTAATGATTATTTAGTGGCTAGTAATTAGAAGATTTGCTAAATTACTTCTAGATGTCAGAGAAAATTATCTATTTCATATTTGTTTTCAAAATTTGACCCTGAGATCATGAATTTCATGAAATTGATAAGACATACAATTACTTAATTACTACCAAGATAAATGAGGGATATATCATTTTTTAAAAGAGTAGCTTAATTAAAATGCAAATTAAATACTATGTGCCATTAAAAACAGCTGGCAAGAATAGGCAATAATGCTGTCCTAACTTAGAAATTAACATCATTAAAAACATTAGTTAGACTTGTTTTTAAAATTGCATACACAGTGTAAAATACTAACATTTAGAGACATAGAAATAAGTCAGAACTCTCTAGATAAAAATTATATACTGAAAAAGAATCAGTGTACTGATAATTACACTTTGTGCATACATGATAATGAGGGTACTGTATTTCCAACAGTCTGTGCAGAGTCAACATGTATGAATGAGGTCTTCCAATATTTATTGAATATATTAATGAATGGTAGCCATCTGTATACCTTTTGTTTTTCTAAAGAAAACTGTTATTTTCTTATATTCTTAAATCAGTGTTCTGTAAAATGGTACTCGTTTATTTCTATAACTGAAGAAGCAGTTTATCATGAATGATTTCATAGAAATGTACTAATTACTTTTCTTTTTTGTATTCATTTTTGATTTCTGTCTTCAGGAGAGTATTTAGTAACACTTTGCATGAAATGCCCTTATTTAGACAGAATAGTTACATAATAAAACACTAAGAGCAGATTAAAGATGTTTTTAAAAAAGTCAAATAGGCTCGGCGCCTGTGGCTTAGCGGCAAGCACCAGGCACATACACCAGAGCTGACAGGTTCAAACCTAGCCCAGGCCTGCCAAACAACCATGGCAACTACAAACAAAAAATAGCTGGGCGTTGTGGTGGGTGCTTGTAGTCCCAGCTGCTTGGGAGGCTGAGGCAAGAAAATCGCTTAAGCCCAAGAGTTTGAGGTTGCTGTGAGCTGTGACTCCACGGCACTGTACCCAGGGTGACAGCGTAGGATTCTGTCTCAAAATAAATAAATAAATAAATAAGTCAAATAGAGATACATTTCATGATGCATGTTTTACTCTTCAAGATCTGATCTCGAAGAGTCTTTAAAATTGATTTTCAATTGGGTGGTGATGGCATAATAAGCAGAGGTCAGGAGGTTTTAAGGATAAACAGTGTAAGATAGTCAAATTGTCCCTGAAAATTGATTCTTAGGATTTAATAAAAACAAATTTCAATATGACTTGACATATACGGTCATCAAGTTCAGATTATGGTTCCCCATGAAGATAATTACCTATAGAAAAATACATATATATATACACACAATGACGTACAATGCCCCATACTATAAGATAGTGATGCCCGTAAAACCAAGTTTATAAAAATATACAAAGAAAATGAGCATGACTCAAAAAAAAAAAAAAATGTTTCCAAGTAGCTTTTTAAAGGGCTTATGATTGGATAAATTTTGCTGTTTTTTTTTTTTTTCAGGTATTATTTAGAGTGAATTTCAATTGTCATTTTTACTGGGATTATTATTAACTAATCTGGATTTCCTGGCTCTTCAGTTTCCCATGTGCTACTGATGCTACCATTAAATGAGTATTGCTTAGGATAAACAATTTTACAAATATGTAACAGCTGAACAATTGGGATTTTATTCTTTGAAATTCTAAGGATAAACCCATTCAAAGGAAAACATGAGGTAGTGGCTGGCCACTTGATGAATACACTATAATGGCCTCTCCTTGATGAAGCCTATGGTGCGGTATCTTAGACTTTTCAACTATTTGGCACCTGAGAACATCCAGAGTTTTGTAATTTCAGAACACTTGACTCATGTCTAGAAAACTAAAAGATGATAGAGATACAAACCATGATGTTAGGATAGTGCCTTGTTTACATTAAATCATATGCATTGAAAGGGAGAGAATGATCAAAATTATATGTGAACTTTGATAACATGAGAGTTAGATAAGTAAAGAAAGGTAGGTGATTTTGAAGGGTATGTAGAATGTAGTCCATACTATGTCTAGTCTCCACCAGGAACATTACACGACTAGAATTCTCTAGGGTTGGGGATGCTGACAATTCTGTTCTCGTCTACCCTTCATTGAAATGATTCAATTCAGCAGAAAGAAATTAGTGAATTTGTCAGTTCTATAAAAGTGGACTGCTTTTTTTACAGTGGGGTTTAAGATCTATTTATCAAAAATGTATAGATTCTGTATTTATGGATTTTCTTTCATTTATGGGCTTTACTTTTTAATCAGATGTCTAAGAAACAGGCTTATATCTTTTGTTTTTCTTTTAAGATTTTAAAGGCGAGAGATGAAAACTTTCTTTTAGTATGACTTAATGTTAACTTAGTTCATAAGAGCTTTATTGGTCTTCCCATTTCCTTTTTTTTTCTCAGATGAAGAATAAAAAGGACATAAGCATTCCTATTTCAGCTCAAGTAATTAGTCTCCTAAGCCTAGTAAATACCATGTAAATAATAATTCTGTGATTGTATATATTTATTGCCTGGAGTAGGGTTTCAGAATGAGAAACTTTAAGGTAATGTACCTAGCCAGTTTTGTAATTTACATGCAGAGACAATTTCCTTCAGAGTCTAGTGGGAAATAGTTTCCTCTGTGGAACAATACCTCTATTTGTGATTTCTCTCAAAGTATGTATATAAATGCACTGAAATTGGTTATCTGTCAAGGGCATTCAGCACTCAGATATGGACAGTTGTTGGTTATGGGTGCAGTCATTGCAAAATGTGGTTTTCTAAGATAGTTCATTATTTTTTCTTAGGTAAAAAGGATTATTTTCTTCCCTCCATATCTTACCTTTCATGCTTTTGTGCATTGAGTGCCAGAATATGGATACTTAACAACAGTATCTTGCACTATCTGTAAATTGTAAATGAAAGCCAATTTTTAATTAACAAAATTACTTTTTGGGCTCCATCTACAAGAAAAGAAGTCCCTCAGGCTTTGTAGTATTATGGAGAGGCCTTCGTTATCCACCACTCATTCAATATATCCACTCTGCCAGCATTATGGACTTTTCATTCATAGCACTTTCTCTGATTTGTGGGTAGACCTTTATTATGGCTTGTGGATTTTCTGCTTCTTCTGGTATAATATAACCTATATGAGAATAAAAGCTTTTTTTTTCAGTTTGTTGCATTATATATAATGCAAATCACAAAGGAAGATATAAAAATTACTGAGTGAATATATGAAAGCTTCTGCAGCCACACTGAGGCTTTTTTTTACACATTGATTTAAAGAATTACTAGATTTCTAACCTAGGAGAAAGCTGGTTAGATCTCTTAGGAAACTGAGGATTCAGAAGAGTAACACACTTGAAAAGTTTCCCAATATATTTTGGTCCATAAGAGTGTTGTTAGTTAATGCTAGTACAATAGTTTCATATTTATGGTCTCCTTTTTTGAGATTATTATTTTTTTTTAAATGACCTTTGTTTTTAAGAGAAATAAAAACATCTCCACAGAGAAATAAGAACCATGATCTTCTATTATAACTGAGGAGGAATTTTCTTATTGCATATACAGTCCTAAGAAGGCTAATACTTGTTCTATATTGGAAGAGAACTTCACTACATGAATGATATTCTGTTAGTCATGTCATCAGCATCCCTGAGAAAGCTTTGTGCCTTGGAAGGTATTGGTAGATATAAGCAAAACCTAAGTTGGATAATGATATCTTTAATAGTCTCCCGGTCACTAACTTGACTACACAAATTTTATTCCATACATTATTTTTTTTGTTGTTGAATGGTAACTATGTACATTAATGCACTTCTGGAGTACAGTGTGGTGTTTTCACACACAATGCGAAACACTTCCATCAAACTGGTTAACATAGCCTTCATGTCATTTTCTTAGTTATTGTGTTAAAACGTTCATATTCTATCTACTCTTAGATTCACTTGTACCCTTGTAAGATGAACCACAGAAGTGATCCCTCCATACATTATTTATATTATTCTTGTTCTGATGAGGAAAAGAATAGAATTTGGTTAGGACCAGACAGAGATCATCAGCGTTTGTTGATTATCTGAGAATTTTCTTTGCTTTTGCATTGCTGCAGCTTTCTTTTAGAAGGGGTAATTTTGTATGACCCAAATTTACTTGGGAGGAAGCAATGCTCCCAGGATTATATGGAGAAGTAAGCAGTTGGAGCTCCTTTATTTCATTGCGGTGTCTTATGTTACAGGTTATATGATTTCACACTTTGATTTATAAGAATAGCTTATTCACTTGATTTTGCATCAAAGCGTATCAGTAAAGTGTAATATTACCATTTAAACATCTCTTTATATGTGGAAAAGTTCGTATAGAGAATGGAAGTAACTGATTTTGGCTCAGTGACTAAGAATAATTAAGTATGTTAAAGACATATTCACACTTTTTTCTACTTTTTTCTTTTTCATTTTATTTAGTAAATATTGTGCACAAAGAATTCTAAGTATGTTGAAATTTCAAGGATGATGTAAGAAAGCTAAAATGTCAAGGATTATAAATCTCTCTTGTTTATTGCCACTTTTTCCTTCCTTTTTGGTTTATAAGACTCATGTTCCAAGTTGGAGCTTTGAAATGTTAAAGAGTTCCAGGATATTAACATTAAAAATGAACTTAGCTGCTGAATAGTTCTATTGATGTCAATTCTGGAAACTCAAATCCTGTCCAAATAAATTACGTGGAAACTGTAAACATCACCTACTTTTCCCTGTTTCTGCCTGCCCATTACTGATTTTTATGAACTATTCAGAATGAGAATGATTTGTTCCTGGCAGTGTGTACTATTATCCCAAACTGCAATATTTTGAAAAGATGTCTTATGGACTTAAGTTTTAAATCGGAATATTATTTCTGTTGCTCTTCATTTGAATCACTGTGGAGTAAATTGATCTGAATATATGATAAGGCATCCCTTTCCTAAGAGGACAAAGGATTGATAAAATGAACACTTTGTTTACTAAAAAGCAAAACAAAACAAAACATTTTACTGTAGGGTTGTGCGAGGTAAACTAAACTACAGATGTGTCTTGGTGGTTATATATAACAGGAAAAGTCAAACAAGAAAGTTGACTCTCAGAGAAGCTTATTTAGAATACCCAGGTATTCCTAATCACCACTTTCTGTTACTTCTAAATGCTAGGAAATGCTACTTCAGTAGTTCCTTCTTCATTTCAACCAGCAGTCATTTTAGCATAAATACAGTAAATTGTTTAAATAAAAACATCTCATTACTTCATGGAGAAAGATTCTAGTACAGACTGTGTGCTCTACTGAAATAATCACTGAGCTCTAGAGTTAACATTCATTATTTCATAAGCTTATCATAAATCTACATTTCTTGGTGATAATGTGTGGCCTTATTGAAAGTCTGTTTTGGGATAAAATGTTATCATTGGCATGGTAATAATGGTTATCTTAAGAATAAAGATAAGAGAAAGGGAATATTGAGAAGCATTTTCATGTCAGTTTCCACATTATTATTATACCTAATTCATATACTTTGTCATTTTATTCTCATTAACATTAGAAAGTAGGGGTCACTACTTCTGTTTTACCTAGAGGGAACTGTGAGTCTCAGAACAGTCAGTGGTTTATTTGAAGTCCCATAGCTAAAGAGCCTGTAGCTGGATTTAAATGAAAGACAGCGTGGCTACCAAATTCGTCCTCTTTCCCTTCCTGCCACTTCTTTCAATGTTATAATTCTCAGATGGTAGCTTGTCCTTGTGGAAGTCTGAGGAGATTCTGCTATGAGAACTGCAGGATGATTTCCCTGATGAAGCTAGTAGAAAGGTCCAGCTCAGCTGAATTGAGGAAAATGTGTCCAAAGTTGTAAATGGGAAAGCCCATCCATTGCACTTGAAGGGATGGAATAAGAAATTCCCCACAGACTCTTTAGCAGAATAAAATTTATAAGGATATTCAATGATATGGTTCTTGAACTCTGGGCAGTGATATGGTCAAGAACTAATGTTTTGTAAAATTGTTATTGACAATAAAAATTTGGCCTTTGATTTAAGTTCTTACCTGAGTCTAACAACTCTGGAAAAGTGGCAGGGCCTGAAATCTGATTGGCTAAATTAGCTTGTTAATAATTGTCAAAATTAGGTCTGCTATGATTTTTCCTGGATGGCTTATTTTAAAAAGACCTAAATTCACCAGAGAGCAGCCCTTTGAATCTTCATATATCACATTCAGAAAGTTATATTGAAGGGGTAAACATTTAAAAGTAGATTATGATTGAATGTAATGGTGATGTTACTAGGTGCAAATGGTGCATCTCATTTTGTTAGTACTTTATTTTTATTACATTGCAGTATGCTGTTACTATGGGAAAGGTGGAAAACACTAACAATAATTATCATAAACTTCAGTAGAAAAAGCACAATTCAATTTCAACAGTGTTAATAATTTGATGTATGGTATTTCTGATTTTAACTGATTTTCTTTTATTGAACAATTACATTGCTTTGATTGTTTAATCAGAACAAGGTCATCCTGAGTAAGGCTTCAAAGATATTTATAGAGTACTGTGCACTTTTGTTGTCATGTAAATTTTAAATGTCCTCCTAATATTTGTATGCCTTTTAATGGGATTTGCACATTTTCTATATTTTTAAATTTTTATGAATTCATACATGTTTATCTTCTCATTGTACATTATTCCACTCCTATTATGTCCACAGGAAACTTTTCCATATTTATTGTGTCCCTACATGTGTCAGCCATTTTGTAAGGCATGTGTCAAATGATAGCATCCTCTTAGAATTTGACATTTGGTGTTTGTTTATATATTCCATTGTAGAGGACCCTTTTGGGATTTGAAATATGATTGCTGCATTTTTTTTTTTTGGAGTTTTAAGACTTGTTTGTTTGGTAGACATAATCTCAGTCTCATGGACTGTCTAAAAATTAACATCTGATTTTGTTTACCAGAATAAAGATCATAGGTTATATTTTCTGAAATAAGTGTTACATTTCATACTTTGGACATGTAACATCTTGAGACCAGATAAATGTAAATAAGAGCTTTTAGACAAAGGAGCTGAGAGGAATATTGTGACAATTTATTTGCTATTAATGAATGTGGAGTGCTCTGTAAAATAATCATATTAACCAGTACACCGGTCTTCCTGTATCATTAACATTTCCCTAATAGTCCGTCATGCGATGCTGAATCAAGGATAGCATTAAAGAAATTAGAATCAGCTGCTAAGCTGGAATGTTTACATCCTTTAATATCCTTAAAAAATAATGGTTAAAAAAAAAGACGCTGTTTCTTTGATCGTGCTAGTGGATGAAAGAAGTCTGTAGCTGTACACAAATTTCTTTCTCTTGAGCAAATACCTGAGCAGAAGATCATAATGTCTCCACAGCTAGTTCCTTGTGGATCCACATTTGAGCTTTTTCCACGACTTCAGCCGTCAATATCTGATTCAAGAAAAAGGTACTGTAGGGTATGCTCCAAGACCCAGGGATTGAAATGAGGAAAATAATGTTCAGATGTTTTTATTCACAGGGATAAAGTTATAATTATTTGTTTCTTACTTATTTTTCTGAAATAGTTTTCATAATCTGTAGTTTTATGAATTTACATTGCATGCTTTAAATATATATATATATATTTAATGATCAATGGGAGATACACATTTCAGAAACCTCTCAAAATCATTACTAATATTCAATTCAGAAATTCATTTTTGTGGTAACTTAGAATAATTGAGAATATAGAGTGTACTCTGACTCTAAGGCATTACTGAATTGCTCTAATTTGACATAAAATCTTTTTTCTAATAGTATTATTTAAATGCAAGTTTTTTTGAATCTGTTAACACTCAACATTTTCCTCTATAAAAGTCATTGATCACATTACTTATCTTAACAAACTTATTCAGGAGTTAAATAATGTATGCATAGCATAATTGTAAACACGAAAAGTATGGGGCAATGTAATGCACAGTCATATCACGTCTGATTTTTTTCTGCTTTTAAATGATTTGAATAGCTCTCTCTCAAAATGCCTGCTTCTGTTCCTTTTATCAGTACATTTTAGGCCAGGCTGCCAGCATTGCAGATGGGGTTGTAACAAACACACTGATGTCACCAGTCAAGGGAATAATTCTACCTAATGAGCAAGGGAAGTGTTAACCAATTTTTATTACTGACAAACAGAAGCCAACAAGAAGGAAACTACCCCTCCCTCAAATAAATCTCTACTCCATTAATGATTGTATTTTTTATGATCAACACTTAAAACTGAAAAGGTTCTTTCTTAAATGGATCATGTTATATAGTAAGTGGGTAATAACCCATAACGAGTGAAGACTTATTGCATGACTTAATAGCTATTTAGTCAATGTCGCTGGAAAATAAGAAGCCAGGGCATGGCATTTCTGTCTCATCCTTTGAACAGTTCTAAGAGAAGCAATGAAAGGAATCACACATAATTTGTTTTTGCAGCTCAAATGCCAGCTTAGAATTTTGCGTTATGTTCAGAGAAAAACATAGAATAATAAAACTAGTGGTATCTAAAGACTATTTCTCAATCTTTATAAATAGTTCGGGCTACTCAGGATTGTAATATTGAGAGTAAAGTGTTTGCTCAGAGTAATTCTATACCTCATTCTAATTTTGTAGAGATTTCTATCTTAAAATCAAAAGGATTTCTGTTTGTGGATTTCCAGTGATCAGAATACTGGTCAACTAAACAAATCAAGAAATTTGAGCCCCAAATTCTTGGGCTCAAACAGTCCCTTGCCTCAGCCTCCTGAGTAGCTGGGACTACAGATACCCACCATGATGCTCAGCTAGTTTTTCTATTTCTAGTAGAGATAGCGACTTGCTCTTGCTTACGCCATCCACCTGCCTTAACCTCCCAAAGTGGTAGGATTATGAGTATGAACCACTGCTCCCAATCAGTTCTAAATTTCTGATCTGGAGGTATGTATTATATAGACATGGCCATTGTCCTACAGTACTGGTTATGGAGATTGTAGAATTGGTGATGTGATGGTTGTCATTCCATTTCTTACTGTTGTCCTATTTTTTCAAAAAATCCTTATTGGTGGTAGTTAATTGGATTCCCTTTAAGGCTAAGAGAGTTGGTAGTTTAAGAATAAGGAAAACAGCGGGAGAAATGTGATGCATTAGCAAGAATCATGTTCTGAGAATTAGTTTGATGTTCAGTTCTTGCTTTGTTATTATATACGAACGAGATACACTTCTGTTCAAATTTCTTATCTACTTTAGGCTTCAGTTTTCTATTTATTGATAAAATTTAGTTTGAAGTGATTCCTTATATAGACCATGACCCTTTGCATCTAATGTTTGTACAAGACAGAGTTTAAGAGGGGAGTGAGTCTTCAATATGCAATTTATTTTTATTCCAGAATTGCACTTATTATTAGATCCCACTTTGTAAGTTAGTAATGTGATCTTGGGCAATGTACTGAACTTTCTGAGCCTCACCAATCTCATCTACATGAGGATAGTAATTCTTAGCTCAAAGGCTTTTTGTAATATTAAAAAAATGCTCAGCATATAGTAGGCATGTTTTCAAATATTGTGGTCCACCTGGATACTAAAATAATATTATTAATTGATATAATACACATACACTTTGGAAAAGAAAATGCTCTTTGGTGATATTCATTATGTGGGATCTTTTTTTTTCTTTTATTTCAATTGTATGTGTCAATTTCCTATGTGCTTTTTATTTCTTACATGATTAGGATAAAGTTATTAGATTGAGTGATTGCTGAAGATGTTCAAGTGAAAAACCAGATTTCCGGAATAGTTTTTTGATCTCCATATTGAAAATTTTCATGGCGACTTCTGTTAAACGAAGTAGGAAATAGTTTTAATGTCAGCAGATTATAGTGAGAAATGAAATTAAGCCCATACTTTTTATAATACATATTTTTATATGAATTATATCCCTTCATGTATACCAGAAAGTTTTCTTCACATTAAATTTCAAACTAACTAGAACTTTTTTCAGTTGTAAGTTTATAATTTTTATTTAAATGAAAGTTTCTGAGCAATTAAACATATATCCTTCATATGCTAGAAATATATGCTATTTTCAAAGAGCACATGCTGATTCACAAGCAGAATAATGGTTTCCTATTAATATTCTTCTTCATGAAAGAAATTCAAGCTGCTTTTAAAGTACTTCAAAGTATAAAGATAATGGCCTCATTTTCAGAAAATTTCTTAGATTATTATCATTCATTTTATGTCACCCCGTTTTACTAGTAAAGTGTCATTATTTACATGTGAATAATTCTGAACACATTTCAGATAATTTTACCTAGCTTTATGGTGGTATAATACATTTTTATATCTACATTTAAGCTTTTGTGTTGCTAATACCTTATACTTAAATAACAGAAGACAAATTACTAAAGCCTATAAACAGCTTTTGTAAGTGCTGTGAGGTCCATCTTTTTATATTAAAATGTGTAAAGAAGATAATTACTATTGCTAACACCCTTTCATGTCTTCAGGAAGATCTTTTGAGGGATGTACAGTGGAACCTCAATAATTGACCACCTCCCTACATTGGCCACCTCCTCCTTGACCTAACTTTCACAGAACAGACTTGCATTACATGTACTCAGTGCACTGTCGGCTTGTTTCCTCATTGTTGACCACCGCTGTATGTTGACCAGTTTGTTACAGTCCCTTGAGGGATGATCTGATGTACTCTTGCTTTATTTGGATGATCTAATGTAGTTTTATTTGGATGATCTATGTGTTCTTGTCCATTCTTCAAATGTTACCAACACAAAGTACTGGATTGTGTCTTGATCTTTTTTGCATTGTGTTGATTCATACATGCATACTCACATACACACAAAGTCAATTCTCACTATTGTGCTACTTTCCTTATGTTCTATAAAGTGCCATGGGCTCTGGGCAGGTGAATACTTAGTTGTTGTGTTGAGGGTAATACAAGAATAGGTTCTTGGAAATCTCTGATCACATTTTGGTCAAGCGTATCCTTGTTTTATGTCTTTTTCTGTTTAAAAACACTTAAAATGTTTTTCCTGTTGTTAGATATATTTCCTTACATTAAAACACGAGCTGAGAAGAGTTTCATGTTTTCCTGGTCATGAGTAACGTGACTGTTAACTTGACTGTAAACGGTCACATGAACTCCTTTGGCTTTCAGCCTTACCACAGTGATCACAGTGCTGACACTCCACTTTTCTTTTTATTATTTTAAATTGGTCATCATCTCATGAATCTACAAATTTACCCACTTTAATATCCTTTCCTTACCATCATTATGTGCTATTGACGTTTGGTGAGCACTTTTCAAAGCAGATACATCAGGGACTTTCCTCTCCCTTTTTCTGACTGAAAACTGAATTCACAAACCACATCCTCTTACTCATGCCTAACCAAAGTTCATCTAAAACACATATATTATCCATTGTAAGGTACATTGTAGCCTTACTGCATTTAGGAGGAGCAGTTAACAAATAATTACTCTTGAGGACTATTCTAAACAGCAAAATTACCAACAAAAAGCGCAAAAATACAGAAAATACGTCACCGATGAGACCATGAAAAGGACACTTGTTTATAGTATAAGAGCAAGGAGAATGCAGAGCATGTCTTTGTTCAATTTCAGCTGGGACTTGCATGAAGACCTGAAATTTTTTCTTGCTTTATGCAAATCTACAAATGACTGTGAAACACTGTGAGTATTAATGTTGTCTTTTCCTCTCTGTCCCCTCATCTCCAACAATTGAAAGACACTGATGAGCTACAGCTGCTCATTTTGCTGGTATCAGCTACCTTGGTACATGCTCAAGCTAGAAATCTGGGAGCCATATTTGATGTCTTGGTCTTTGCAAAGACCTCTAATATACAACAAATCACCCAATTGTTTTCTTTCTCTTCTTAAATAAATAAATAAATAAATATTTGTATATATTTTAAATTTACTTACTATCATCTTTTTTGTGATCCACTGGCATTTCTTCACTTCTAATCTTGACCCTTTTAATATAATCTTTATGCTGATATGAACTTTCAAAAATAATAGACTTAATAAATTATTCAGTATTTAATTGACTTTCCATTGCTTTTATTCTGTTTATTTATTCTATTCTATTCTATTTATTTATTTATTGATTTCAGACAGAGTCTCACTCTGTTGCCCTGGGCCTGGGTAGAGTCCCCTGACATCATAGCTCACAGCAATCTCTTGGGCTCAAGATTATAGGTGCCAGCTATGGTGCCCAGTTAATTTTTCTATTTTTTAGTAGAGAGGGGTTGTCACTCTTGCTCAGGCGGGTCTCATTCTCCTGAGTTCAAGCAATCCACCCACCTCAGACTCCCACTAGGATTAGAGGTGTGAGCCATCATTCCTGGCCTCCATTACCTTTAGTTTAGTGTCCAAATTCAGACTCCTTAATATTGCTTAAAAATCTCACCCTTTTATCATCATCTTTCTTCAGTTCCTCTACTCTAATCAGAAAAATTATTAGAATAAATTAATAAATTAAAATAATTAAGAAATTGAAGGTTATACTATAAAAAATACTTAAAGTGTTTACAAAATACTTATTGTGTTATGGAAGTCTAAACCCCGTGTTTTATTTGAATTAGTAGTTTTTAGTGTAGAAGACAGCTTAACAAAATTAGATCTAAAGTGATTATTCTCCTTATTTGTAGCTAGAAATAGCAGTAAAAAGAAAGTTTGATAGGTAGGAACTACCTCAATAGGTAGATAACCAGAATATTGAAAGCATCCATATCAGTATTCTTTATGATAGTGTTATCTAGGACATAGGAAAAGAAGATGTTGCTTAACTCTGAAAATAAATATTACTATGTATGCATATGATATTAATATAAATTTTACTATTTTATATCTCATGTATTATGTATGATGAACACTTAAAACAGTCACTAACTGATACAGTATTATTTTCATCACTTGTAGCATTTATGAAATATGAAAAATTATTATAAAATATGATATTCTCAATAAGACATTTGTTTACTTGCCATTGTCTTTAGTGAGCATCAGTTATTTCATACTGCTAGAAATCCATTCTCTTATTCTTGGTAATGATTCTTGAGTTCTTAGTTTCTTTTTTGTTTCTTTTTGTTTCTTCACTCTCAGTCCATGGGTCTTAGTTCCCTTCTCTACCCTACCCTCATCTAAACCCCCAATTTGAGACTGAAGAATGTGATTAAAACTAAGTCATTTAGAGACCTTTATCCTCCAACTTCAGTTTTTAACTTAGGGATGGATCCGTATGACACAGTTAGATGCATTTTCTTTTAATTCTGGTAAAGAGTTGGGTCTCTTTATATCTGTACTCAACAAGAATAAATGCATATCTGAACAAACTGGCATTGGTATTTTAATGGGAATTCTATGAATTTTACTCCATTTGGACACCCTTGATTTCCTTCTCTTGCCTGATTGCTCTGGCTAGGATTTCCAGTGCTGTGTCTAACAGAAGTGGAGCTAGTGGGTAATCTTATCTGGTTCCAGTTCTAAGTAGGAATACTTTCAATTTTTCCCATTCAATATGATGTTGGCTGTGGGTGTGTCATGTATGGCCTTTATAATTTTGAGGGAAGTCCTATTTGGGTCTATTTGGTTAAGTGTTCTTATCATAAAAGGGTGCTGAATTTTGTTGAATGCTTTTTCTGTGTTGATTGAAAGATTCATATGGTCTTTATTTTTGCATCTATTTATGTAGTGGATTACATTTATAGATTTGTATAAGTTGAACCATCTTTGCGTCTCTCAGATAAAGCCTGCTTGGTGTGATGAATGTTTTTTTGATGTGCAGCTGGATTTGGTTTGCTCATGATGGATAAAAGATCTAAACCTAAAGCAAAAAATTCTAAGAATCCTGGAAGAAAAAGTAATCACAGCAACAACAAAAATAAATTAATGTGTCCTGATCAAATAGCCAAGAACATAATCCAAAGAGCAAATAGACAACCTACAGGATAGGAGACAATATTTGAAGGCTATGCATCTGACAAAGAACTGATAACCAGAATCTAGAAGGAACTCAAGCAAATCAGCAAGAAACAACCAAACAACCCCATTAAAAAGCGCATAAATGGATGAACAGAAACTTTTCAGATGAAGATTTACTAATGGCTAACAAACTCATGAAAAATACTCAATGTGTGATCATTAGGGAAATGCAAATCAAAACCACAATAAGATATCACCTAACCCCAATGAGAATGGCTTGTATTAAAAAGTTCCAAAACAACAGATGCTACTTGCATGTGGAAAGAAAGGAACTCTTATACACTGTGGGATTATAAACTCATGCACCCTTTACATAATGTTGTATGGAGATGTCTCAAAGAAATTAAAGTAGACCTATGTCAGATCTGATCCAGAATCCCACACCTGGGTATGTGCCCAAAGGAAAAAAATGTTCATTTTTATGAAAAGGATATCAGCATCGAATATTCATAGCAGCACAATTCACAATTACAAAGACATGGAAACAATCCAAGTGCCCACCAATACGTGAATGGATCAATAAAATGTGGAGTAGCAGTCAGCTGGCGAGCTCGTGTCTTTTTGGACAGCCTGGGGAGAACTGGAAACCATTCTTCAAAGTGAAACATCAGAAGAATGGATAAACAAACACATGTACTTGATACCAAATTTGAACAAATCAATCAACACTTGAGTGCACATGTGGAAGAAATTCTCAATGAAAATTAAGCTGGGATGGGTAAATTCACACCTATTGGGTATCGTGCCCATGGTCTGGATGAAGGACACACTTGTCTGTATAACTTTCACTCTATCTGTACAACCACAAAGTACATAAAGAAAACATGTGTACCCCTTAACATTCTGAAATTAAGTAAAAAAATAAGGACAAATGCAATCTGTGGAGCAGTTGCTGACATTGTGCTGTCATGAAGGAAAATCTGCTTCCTTAAGTTTAGAGCAAAGGAAGTAAAGCTGGGAGATGGAGAAAAATAAATCCTTGGTGTAATCAATGCGTTCCTGCTTCAAGCCAAGCCTGCAGGCATCACTACCCAGCACTTTTCACTTCCTAATTTACACTAATTTGATTAGGTTCTTTTTCTCTATTGCAAACCAAAGTGTCCTAAGTGATATAGTACATAATAAATAAAATAATCAGGCATGTGCACATTATTTTAAGAGACAATGCATAAACATGAAAGTTACAGTAACTTGATTGTTATAGATTTTACTGATTCTTCACATATATTAGAATATTGCTTTGATGTACATTCATCTATTTTTCATCAAAAACTTCCAGTGCCTCTGATAAAAATACTTTTTTGTATATATATTATTTTTCAGCATTTATATCTAGTTTGTAATAAGCCTGGAAGTCATTTATGGAAAGTAAACTAAGTTCATCTAAAATATTTTTTCAATTTTCTTAACATGAGTTAACATGAAGTAAATTTACAAGAAACTCACTTAGTACGAAAAAAGATTAGAATTTGTGAATATGCATGTAGAAAATAAATTTGGGATTGAAATGAAGTTGCCAAGTGTCAACACTCTCTATATAAACATATTGTTAGACAAAGCTACAGGTATTATTAGCATTTCCTTTTTTTCTTTAAATCAAGTAAAGTGATCGATCATTAAGAAGAAAAATTTTATTATAATTGATTCTCAATTGCTTTCTCAGTGTTTGTCTATAGTTAGGCTTTAATTTCACATCAACTGTTTTCTAATTGTAAAGAACACCTTTATTGTTAATGGTAAGTCAATGCTTGCTTAATTTTTATGAATGTAAAAATGAAACATGCATATTTTCATAAATATTAGAGTCGTAAGCTAGTCTGCATTCTATTACTACTCTTCAGAGTTTACCATCTATTCTATAGTGTTGAATTGTTACAGGTTAATGGAAACCTAAAACCTTATATCTACAGGTAGATGACTTCTTGACAGGGGTTAGAGTGTGTAGCAGCAGCCTTCTAAGATCTACTGACAAGCGTAAGGGTCATGGAAGTGTCCATGCTATAGTTATTCACCACATCTATGGCTGCTAGTAAAGTTATCCTCATTATACAAATGCGGGAAATGTCATACAACCAAATCCTCTGAGTCCTTTTCCATGAACATTGGAAATGATAGTGAGCCAGGACTTAGTAGTTTAGTGTATTCCTTTAGTATTTTAAAACATATTATCTAGCTTTCCTGAACCAGAGACATGGTCTCTGTATCAAGAGGCTGAATCTATAGATTTGTTTAAGTCATCTGTTGTGGCTTTGTTTCATTTGTTCTCTGAGATGAACTGTATTCATTTTTGTTTTCCTCTAAAAGCTGATGACCTAAAAATCAGACTTTTTCATTTGGGAGATATCTCATATGTTCAGTTCAAGGACAAATAGCTTCATAATTCTAAAAGGCATATTTAACAGAATTACTAAAGTTGCAGCTTTAGAATTTAATGACTTGTTAATATGTAAAAGAGAACAAAAAATTATTTTCCAAAAATAATAAGAATCAATTATTTTCTGGTTAATATATAAACAGTTGACTAGTTATTTAAATATATGTTAACATGTAAATAGTACATGTATGTAATTAAATGTATAGGTAAATGTTTACATAGTGTGCATATTTAGCCACAATTTTGTCTATAATTTCTGTAAAGTACCTTAGCTATTTTGAAAGTATCAGTAAGGAAAATATTTTTTTTTCACTAGTGTCATCCAGAAGGATATAATGATACTATGACCAGTTCATTTGGTGGAGTTTTGGGAGGGGGACGGTTGAGGAGATTGCTGAGTGAGAATTCCAAATAAGTCCCAACATATCAGAAAGAGATGGTTGAAAATTAGAAAGAAAATGTTCATAAAACATTTATAGTTGCCAACATGATTTTGATAGATAAAAATGTAAATAAGAGCAAGAAAAAAGCAAACTGTTATGTAGAAAAACTCATTCAACCCTCAGCAAACAAATTAAAAACTTGATGTGTATATCTGGCACTGTGTTCTCAAAACACAAGCAAAATGAACAAAATAGACACAGTTCTTGCCCTCAATTTTAGATACAAGCAAAGCCATTCCTGGCAGCTCTGGAGGGACACACAGCAAGAAACATGCCCTTAAATCAACTCTTGATGAGGCTCATAGTTGGTTGTTATTAATGATGTATTCCATCTGGTAGCTTCCTGTCTTTTTAGTTTATTTTTGCTCATTATTTTTGCAAGGACCTAAGCTTAGCACTCTTGCTTCCACTTTGCTCAAAGAGAGTATGCACTTTCAACATAGAAGTATGCCAAATTTCTGATTATGTAAATATTTTTAAAGTTACTTTTTCTCTCTTTTTAAGGTTCTGTGTTCTATGTCCTATGACCCAAAACCACTTATTTGATTTCTAACACCTATTTGAAAAATAAAGACCATAAAAACTGCAGTTCCAGTACATTGCATTATGAAAAGACTAGAGTGCACTAAGCAAAAACACGTGTGTGTCAGTTGACTAAGGCTTTGAGGAGGTTGAAGTTCCTGTAGCATCGAAAGTGAGAGTTCAAGGAGGCAGGGCACGGTTTAGAAGCAAGGCAAAAGAAAGCTTAGTTAATTTAGGAATTGTTCATTTTTCTTAGGATCCAGCTGAATATTTCTATTGAAAATTTGTATGATAATTAAATCTGGTAGAAGAAATGAAGAAGTATCATGGTATGGTAAATTATTCCTATCATCCATAGCAAATCAGAAGCATGCACTCTCAAATTAACAAATGTGTTCCCTTTTGGAGCAAGGTTATTTGGGAGTTTCTGTTTCTTAGCATAGATGCCAGATGGCAGTATCCACAGATTGCCAGCCTCTGCATGCTGATAGTTGTCAACTTTGGATGCTCACAGAGTGTTAGAAGTAACTACTGCAGAGTAACTTTTAATCCCATGTATATTAGTGAGCGTCTGCTGTGTTACAGCACTGGGCACATAATTAAAGGCAAAACTGATTAGAATATCATCAGTGGAGTCTGATGTTTAACATGGCTTTAAGAAGTGCTGTGATGACAAATCTTACTCTGACCTAAAACCAATTCTGAATTCTGTATGCCATAATTGGAAATAATTGAGGGAAGAAAGAGGATAGGCATAGGGAAAATTAGCAGGTAGATCAGGGTACCTCCTTTCTCAGACTCAATAAGGTGATGTGAATGAGAAGGTAGGAGGCTATTTCCTTTTCAGTACTTCCCTCTGTGTCACTATACATCACTCACACTAGGGATGTAATCTGACAGCTTTTACAGTTATACCTAATTAAAGGTCATGCCTTAGAATAGAAGACTTTCCACATCACAGTGCTTTCAATGATATGAAATATTATGTTGCTATTTTTGTAGATTGATACATGGATGGAGCTTCAATTTGTGTTCAGTTTTTTTCATTTTTCACCTAAAGTTTTGTTTTGATTTGTTTTACCATGTTTTGTGTTGAACATAAATTTTAACCTGAAGGCAAGTTTAAATTTCTTTAGGTCACTGTTGCTTGTGTGAACCAGACATGTTTGTTAGCTTTTCTTCTTTTTCTTTATTCTTACTCTGCTAAACGATTTTTACTATTTAAAGAACTTTAAAGAATAATATTAAGATGTCCTTAAATGAAAAGAGGATTTAGGTATAACTACATGACTTTGGCTGGACCATGAGAAGAATGGATTTAGCATCAGCTTTCATAGGGACAAGGTTTCAGGGAAGAAGTTCAGGAATTTAGATTTGGATATATTGGGTTGGAAATGTCTACTAGAGATTCAAGTAGAAAAGTTGAGTAGGCAGTTGAATGAATATATGAATTTGGGGGAGAAGACTGGGCTGGAGATATAAATTTGGCAATTCTGGGCATGTACATGGATTGCATTTTGAGTGTAGCTATAAAAGAGGATGGATTTTAAGAATAGACAAGAAACAACCAGCCAAGGGTACTACTCAGAAGGAGTAAACGATAAGCCAGGAAGAAAACGAAAGTGGAGCATCTTGGGAGTCAAGTGAAGAAAGTGATTCAGGGACAGGGACTGATCAACTGTGCCTGAAGCTGAGAGAGTAAGGAAGTTGAGGACTGATACCCAGCTTCTTCATTTGCCATGTAGGGGTCACTGACGATCTAGATCATTGCTGATATGGTAGAGAGCTAGGATAAGCTATAGAAAGAGTAAGAGGTGAGAAATTAGTGATTTTAGGTCTATTGCTAGCAAGTGCTATGGGCTGAATTGTGTTCTCCCCCAACATTTATATATAGAATTCCAAATCTTAGGTACCTCAGAATGTAACTGTAGTTAGAAATAGTCTTTAAAGAGATGATAAAGTTAAAATGAGGCTGTTGGGGATCTGACGTAAGTCATCATAAGAAGAGGATCTTTGAACATGT
The DNA here is from genome assembly GCF_000181295.1 of Otolemur garnettii. Classification (NCBI taxonomy): domain Eukaryota; kingdom Metazoa; phylum Chordata; class Mammalia; order Primates; family Galagidae; genus Otolemur; species Otolemur garnettii. The sequence goes on along the minus strand of NW_003852660.1, from coordinate 1,190,284 downwards.
GAAGGGACACCAGCAAAGGGTGTGTGCAGAGGAAAAGACCACACTGGGACACAGTGAGGAGACAGTCATACAGTCATTTGGCAACCAAGGAGAGAGGCCTCAGGAGAAGTCAGCCCTCCTGGCACCTTGATCTTAGACTTCTACCTTCTGGAACAGAGAGAAAATATATTTATGTTGAAACCACCTGGATATCTAGGATGTGTTGTTATAGTAGCCCAAGGAAGCGAATTGCAAGTCTCAGCACCTCTGCCTCCCTTTGATAGTGCACAGAAGAACTATGGCAAGACGGCCAAGTGTACTCACCATCTGCTTTTTCTGTGAGAAAGAGATTTTCTTAGTTCATGCAGTGATGCATCAAGGATCCTGGTTTGTTGTGGCGGATTTCTTTTGAGGGTATTTGTGGAGCTCTTTGTGGTGTATTTCTTTGACAAGTTTCTAGCCAAATTACAAAGTCCATATCACCAAAATTGGCTGATAGCAAAAGGGTGAACAGTGGCTTCAGTGCTGGCTTACTTCTCTGGATTCTAAGGATTTTCTTTACTTTTTGGCTAATACTTTTATTCTAAAAAAAAAGTGTGTGTGTGTAAAATAATTTATTCAACATTTTTGAGTGTTTCCTTTGGGGAGGGTTTTATGGGACATCTGGTCTACCATATTGTGTCATTAAAAAGAATCCTGAATTACTTTGAAAACTTTCTTTGTGGTGAAGCAATTTCCTGTTAGCTGTATGTTGCCAGTTTAGCCATAATCAGTTGCTTGCTTTTTGATCTAGTAGTGTTACTATGAAATTGATAGACAATTTAATAAAAAATGATTGTCAGTGTCTCTGATTGGATTCTCCAGGCTGTGACACAGAGTTTGGGTAGTGGGCTGTCCTGGGAAAGGCATGGATTCAGATTAGGTGTTTTTCTGCACCTGAGACAAGCCCCGGAGCAGACCCAGAAGAATCTGCCAGCTGGAGATTATCTAGCTATTTTTGAAGGAAGAGAAATTTGGGTGCTACATTTCTATGTTAGTCACATCAACTTATATGGCATTTAATACATTTCTATGTCAGTCACATCAAGTTATATGGCACTTAATACATGACATCAAGTTATATGGCACTTAATACACTTAGAAAATAATATTTACTTACTGAATTAGTGGAAATTGAAATTTTTAGACATTTTTTCTTGTGTAAATAAATTTTATACAGTAAGTTCCTAAAATGTGTATTTAGCTATGGTAATACATTTGATGTTCTGAGTACATTTTATAATCAAAAATCCACATAATAACTTAAAAAATAAAAAAATCATTTGGTTGAGATAATGTGAGTAATAGTTAAATGTGTGGGCTTCAGACTGCCTAGGACTAAGTACTACCTTCACTAGTTACAATTTGTGTGATTTGAGGCAAATGCTTTTGTCTCCTAATCTCTTAAATTAAAATAGTAATAGTATGGATTAAAGATTTGTCTTTAATGATTTTGAAGATTAAACAAGGCAGGAGATATATATATACTCAGCATAGCACCCAGGGATTTTCAATACATAGACTTGATAATACTATTGTCATTGAGTCTTAGTATATTTATTAGTTTCTATTTGAATTCCTTTATATAATCTACCTTCTACCTTTCTACTTTCATGTCTTGCTTTTATCTGACAGGTTGAGAGCATTCTAACTATTTCACTTCCTGTTAACTCCCTGAATATACTATACTTTTCTTAAATATTTTCCCCTTTATATTTGCTGGTTCTTAAATCATAAAAAAATTTCCAAATGTCTTCTCATGAAAAGTCCTTAATTAATGTAATTATCATATAAATGAATGGACACTCAATGAACTAGTATTTTATATACAACTTACATCTAACCCTGGATTCCTGCCTGTACTCTCTTTCCTAGCCTTAATTTAACTTTTCATTCTCTCTTTTTTTTTTTTATAGTTAAACAGTGTATGTGTACTCCTGAATACATTATTTGATTTTAAAATATTTTTGAACTTTATAGAAGTGAATATCATGCTATATGTAGTCTTAGGCTTGCATCTTTCATCCAACATTATTGCCTATCACTGTAGTTCATTCATTTGTTTATGTGCTCTCAGGAGTGTTACTTGAACATTCTTGTACACATATATCAGTGTAGATGTTTAAGTTTCTCTATGTGATTTATCTAGCATAGAACAGTTGGGTTATAAATATGTAAATATTTAACTTTGAGACATAAACAGATCCTTCCTTGAAGAAGACAGACAAATGGCTAACAGATATATGAAAAAATGCTTCTCATCCCTAATCATCAGAGAAATGCAAATCAAACTACCCTGAGATGCCACCTAACCCCATTGAGAATAGCCCACATCACAGTCCTAAAGCTGCAGATGCTGACTTGTATGTGAAGAGAGGGGAACACTTTTATAGTGTTGGTGAGATTGCAAATTAGGATGGCCTCTTTGGAAAGGAGTATGGAGAATTCTCAAAGAACTAAAAGTTGACCTTCCATTCGATCCTATAATCCCATCACTAGGTATCTGGGGAAGGAAAAAAATCATTTTATTATAAGGATATTTGTACTAGATTGTTTATCACAGCTAAATTTACAGTCATCAAGATGTGGAAACAACCCAAGTGACCATCAACTGATGAATGGATTAATAAACTGTGTTATATGTATACCATGGTGTCATGACCTTTCGGACACCTATGGCCCTGGTCTCGATCACCGAAGGAAGGAACCAGGCATGATGAGGATTAGAAGTACAAGCTTGTGGGAGGCGGGCTATCCCTTACTTGCAGGGTAGCCCCGAGCAACCTCTCACCGGCCTTTTATTGACACCATACAACACAGATGAGGGGAATAATTAACAAATGACTACATGCTGAAGGCTAGGGCTCTTTCACAAGGAACTCCTACCAACAATGGCCTGAGGATCCACCCCTCAGCTGCAGATCATCTTGCTCAGATGTCATCTGGCTCTTGGCATCCCCTACACCATGGAATATTATTCAGCCATAAAAAGGTGGAGACTACATCTTTTGTATTAACCTGGATGGAGTTGAGACATATTCTTTTAGTGATGTATCAGAAGGATGGAAAAGCTATTATTCAGTTTATTCAATACTAATATGAAGCCAATAGATGAATTAATACATGCCCACATAAGAGAAAAACTCAATTTAATTCAAGTTAGGAGAACAGGGGGAAGGGAGAGGGGGCTTGGTGTACTCTCACCTAATGGGTACCATGTAAAGGTACATGGTACACCTCCTGGGTGTGAGACACAACTACAACAGGGACTTTACCTAACAAATGCAAACATTGTAACCTAATCATTTGTACCCTTCTATTAATCTGAAATTTTTAAAAAAGAAATAAAAAATTTGTTATACTAGATGATGTCAAATTGTTTACAAAATGAGTGCACCAACTTATACTCTATTGACCATTAATAAGATATCCTCTGCAACATTTGGCATTGTTACTATTTTTCATTTTTTTTCAACCATACAGATATAAGTTGTTTCATGATCAACTTACATTTACATTTTCCTGAGAGCTGATGACATTGAAGAACATTTCTTCCTAAGTTCTGTGAATTGCCAGTTCATGTCCTTTGGTTGTTCCTTTGCTCTTTTTTGAAATGATTGCTAATTATTCTTTATATACTCTCTGTTTTTAACTTTTATCAGTTTTTTATTCAGATGTTTCAGTTATGAATTTGTCTTTACACTCTTTTATGTTTTCAAGGAATTACTTACTATCTTTGATAAATTTGAACTTTTGAAATTTTCTGAGCCCTTCATTGAAGCTATTTGTTTAGACACTTATCTTTTTAGGCAAAGATTTTATTCATGTTTTAAATTTTTATTTTGTATCTGAAGCACCTTTATTAAAAGGTCTAAAATATCATTATTTTTTAGTATTTTAATCTAGTGGTGATTTAATTTATATAGTGTGAGACAGACACTCAATTTCATTTTTCCCCTCCTTTGGCCAATTAAGTGACCATTTAAAAATTTATTTATTGAAAAGTTCTTATTTTTCTTTTTGATCCATTCCTTGAGTCCTTTTATCTCACTAGTCAATTTGTCCTTCCCTGTGGCACCTCTTACAATTTCATCATAATAAATCTTGATATCAGGTAGGGGACATCTCCACTCTTTCTTCTCAAAAGTCTGGATAGTGTCATCTTTCACCCATTACAGAATGGGCATATCAAATTTCACAAAATAGCATGTGTGGGTTTGATTGGAATTTTATGGAATGTATAGATTATATTTTGATATAAGTAACATTTGTTTGCTAGAGTGATTGGACCAACTTAAATTATGTTGGTTGTGAATAAGAAATCGTTAGTAATTCAAGGAACAGTTGATGAATTGTACTTTTCAAAGATTATAAAATATGTCCTCCTTACAGATACAAAATGAGTGCATGTCAAAAATGTATGCAATTAATTAATTAACAAGGGGAACAGTAATACATTAAAATTGGTCCACAGAGCATTTGTTAAACTTAGCATTTGTAGGCATTGTTAGAATAAGATGCTGGATTACTGCCAATTCCCACACCTGCCCTCTTCAGTTCTATAGGGCCATAAGCTGTAACTTTCAAAGTTATTTTAAATTGGGTGGAAATTCTTTGCATATGGATTAGATAGAACTCTCCTTGTTAATGTTGACTTCACAATTGTAAAATAACACAAAAAATAAAAAGTCAGGTCTATCACTGCACTGAAAAACCATCTAGTATTAGCCTTTGTCTCTTTCCAAGTTTTAGATAATATTTCTGACAGAACTGACTCAATTTTTCTCTAGTATAATATTTTCACATTTTTCCTTTCTCATTGTCTACGTTCTCAAACAGATTGGAGAAATTATATTGAGATGATTCTATGAAAGAGGCTTACTTATTAAAATGATGAGCATATAACTAAATATTTAGATTACTGCTGTTTTTGACACATATATTTTAAAAATTTATATTCAGATTTTACATTATTTATATTAATATAGAAAATATTCACTTATATTTGTTTATTATAAAGTAAATATTTTTACTTTATTGTTATTCATAATTGCAAACAATGCCTAAAGATTTATTAGTTGGGGATTGGTGAATAAATGGTGAATGTTTATAGAAGAATATCATGCAGTCATTAAAAATGATGTTATAGGCTTCATCTTCTATTTTTGAGAAAAATAACTAGGTTATTAGTGGCAGATATATGATAACTCCCTTTACACTGTTGTTTAAGAAATTGAAATGCACCAGAAAACCTGATAATTCAACAAAGGTATGTTTCTTCAGACTTCCTGCATGTAGTGAGTAAGTTCAGTAATGTTTCAGGACAAAGATGCTGGAAGAAAGATATTTATCATGGTTTGAGATCAATGCTCAAGTGATGAAAGGAAGAATCTTTCAAGGTGAAACACTGATTTGGAATGGTCAAAGTTCTTGACAAATCTTTTAGAACTAGTAGACTCAGCAAAGTAAGGGCTTTGAAGGAAGTCTTAATGACTAAGCTGTTGTTTGATAAATGATCTGTTTACTTAGGTGACCAGACTATTTTTTGCTTTCAAGAAATTGATCTGTAGGAAAGTTTTGAAGTAAATAAAGAAGTTTTTTATTGTCTTATACCCTTATTTTTCCTGAGTAAATAATTCTTGTAGCAATCAACCACATCAAGTAGAAATAAGTGATCCATGGTTTTTCTTCTTTCAATTATAAATGTTTATTCTAGTATTATTTTTTATTACCAACACACCAGAAAAAGTTATTAGTTGCCATTGTTCAGTGTTATACACACACACACACAGTAGCTTTCTTAGTCTTCCTGACAACCTTGTTGAATAGAAGTAATACAGGTATCTGCATTTAGAGAGAACAACACTTAGCAGATCTGGTGATAGGCATATCAAATGCATATCATCTGAATGTAGAGTCCATACTTTTATCGTTTAGTTCTTTTTGTTTGCTTGTTTTCTTTCGGGCAGAGTTTCCTTCATTCACCCAGGCTAGAGTGCAGTGGCCTTAATATAACTCACTAGCTCCCTATAACTTTGAACTCCTAGGCTCAAGCACTGAGACCACTGAAGTACTGGATCTACACAGTATGAGCCACTATATCTGGCTAATTTTTTTATTTTTTGTTGCAATGGGGTCTTCCTCTTACTCAGGCTGGTTTTGAATTCAGACCTGAAGCAGTAATCCTGCCTTAGCTCCCCAGAGTGCTATGATAACAGGCATGAACCACAATGCCCACCCTTCCGTTAATTCTTACACTTTGCTACATAATACAATAGTGAACGTACACAGTGTTGTGAAAAATATTAATAGTTTTCCTAGGAAACCCATTAGTTTTCTTTTAGTTTTTTTATTGAGTGAAATTATATTTGTTACTATTTTTCTTTGTTCAGATTGTGTCACCTTGTTTTTAAATGTATTATACTCAAGGTGATTTTCCTATTGCAAGTAATACATGTTGCTTTTACTTAAGAGTTCTTACTATGTTCTAAGTGCTATGAGAAATCTTAAAGAAATCTGTGTCCCAGTGAGTTATGCTCTATCATGAATAATGACTTCTCCCTACGAAGTACAAAATGGAAGAGACTGTTGGAGGACTCCTTTCAAATTTTGCTATGGTAGAAAGTGTTAAAACAAAATAAGAAGTGCTTCTTTTGTAGAATATTAATGTGTTCCTGTCATTTCAGTTGAGTTTCATATTAACAACTAGCATCTGCTGAAAATGGCAAGACTTTTATGAGACCCAGTGGTTCCCTCCCTGCACACATACTCATTTCTTCTCAAACTGGGTTTTGGTATTTAACCATGTCATTCCTAGTATTT